>NW_027419215.1:0-125738 GCF_009905375.1 Apium graveolens
ATTTGAATAGTGTGCTGTGACAGAAATGGTTTATGAAAATAGATAGGTAAGAGTGATTTTGAAAACTGGATAAAACGATCAGATATGGGATACGTGGGCCAGAGTAGGCCTATTGAGGTGGCGTCAGAGGCTAATTCGGTTGCGCGCACTGTATAACCGATTAGGCCAGCAGGTCAAGACCTAGCTAGTCTCTGAGTTCCGGAACAGGTAAATGGGATGGCAGTTGGAGCCGTCCAGTGTTGATAGCCTGATCACCTGTCTTCACATATCCACTACGTATCTGATTTGAGTTTTGTGGTTCTCGTAGAGGAACAAGTGGTTTATATAGTGGATTTGGAAATGAAGATAGCATGCTATGATTTAATTCTGGTATTTATACACAACACACTACTGATATTGTTTTACAGAGCATGCTAATTTTGAATATCCAGTTTACGAATGTTTTTACTTGATGCAGCAAATTTAATTTTTGTTCCGATAACTATTTTACCATAAGTTGTTTTGCTGTTATTCATATAGCAGTACTGCTGAGCAAACAATTGCTCACCCTTGCAGAATGTTTTATATATGTATTGCAGATGCCTAGGAGATTCTTCGTGGTAGTCAGGGCAGAGTTCCAGTTCCCCTCGTGTCAGACTCCTCTGAGATGGTTGTGTTGGACCAAGGGTGGTCTGTTGAGTTGCTGTGTTAAGTTAGCTGCGTCAGGATGATTATTGTAAGTAGGTTTGTGTTTGTTGTAACCTAAATCATACTTAAACCTGGCAAAGATCTTGGAATAAAAAGGGGTCGTATTTATTCTATCTTGGAATTGATATATTATGTTTGTTATGTGATTGTTGATGACATCAACTCCTGACCCCGGGGTTGAGGCCGTCACATTCATGTAGTCACAACACACACAAATGATGGTGTCCCATCCAACTCCTATCACACAGACAGGTATACCTTGTGTCCCCTATAAGTAGGGTTGCTCATCTCAGTCAGAATAATAATATCAAAGGAATCCAAAATCAATGAATAAAACTGAAAAGATTTCAAAGCTGATATTTCTGAAGGAAATGAAATCCAGAATAAAATTCTGGCTCAAAATGAATAAACGGTGTTGGGGAATATGTCTTCTAACTGAGAGAAGTCAAAAGAATTTATAGAAAGAGAAGGTATTGCCAAAGTCTTAATATTTATCTTCTATTTGAACTATTTTGTTGAGTTTTCGAATCGTAGTAGCCTCGGAAGATTCCCTAATAAATCTTTGCAGCTTCCCGGAGTCCCATCTACTGAACACAACCATCTCGAACGAATGCGCCTATCTTAACTTACTCGTTGGTACTATGTCCAATAGTCCAACAGGAACTCAATATGAGCTCAAACGTCTTCACATAGCTATACACACCCCTACACACCTCATTTCTAGTTTACTATAACCTCAGCTCTGATACCAACCTGTAACGCCCCCAAATCCGGGGTCAGAGGATTTGGTCGTCACTATGAAATCTCAATCCAAATCAACATGTTAAATCGAAATGCAAATGCCAGCAGAAGATATTATCATTTATGACCCCAAACTAATCCAAGATCTTTTAAGGTTCAGTTCTAGAAACAAGATATCCAAATTCCACAAGTAAATTTTCACTTTCTTTTAAAACTCTTTTCAACAAATTCCAATTCAATACTAACCCGCTAGTATAACTTTAAAAAGAATATACTAGGCCCACTATAAAATAACACAATTATAATTATAATATAATATAATATAAACAACTTACACAATAAAACTTACACTAGTTCGCCAACCCTAGACCAACCACCTTCCAAGAGCTTCTTCTTTGCTTCCTCGAATTACGCGGCTAAATACTGCAAGCTAAACCTCATCGGAGGTTAGATTTAAAAACAGGTATGAGCGAAATAAATGCTCAACAAGTTCATTATAGTAAATATAGGGTCTTTTTGATATAAACCGACATCTGCAATAGCGTATAATATTTTAAAATCTCAATTGCTAAAACAGGAAATTTTAGTTGAGGAACCCTAGAATTGGTTCCTTACTTGTATTCAAAACCCTTTTTGATATACTTCAGCCATACTTTGAATCTTGACGACAATAAACTCGTAAAATAGTGTTTACGGAAATATCGTAAACACAATAATAAGAATCAATGATTATAGAATGAATCATAAACTTTACTCAAAACCGAACTCTTGATATTACTACTCATTTTGTTGTCATATCAAATTTCAATACGAACTTTGATGCTCACAATATCCCATACTGAAGTCAGCATCAATCATCTATACTAATACCACCTTTGATATTTAACAACAAAGTAAGTATCAGCATAAATCAGAAACTGAATCAAAACCGGTTTTCACCTTTTATCCAAAACAGAAACAGTTGATAAACCATTTATTCTAAGAATATCAAAACAATTTAGAAACAACAGTTTAGATTGGAACCGATTATATTACATGTTGTTCCTGATGATCAATCACGAAACAGCACCAGTATCCCGAAGCCATACCGTAAATATAGGTACTACCCGTATCCCGCAGCCATACGGTACCTATAGGGCACCTGAAAAGGCATATACTCTCCTTGAAAGATATTACAGCTGGACCGATATCTCGATCACCTACGCTGTTGTTAGGATTATGTTGTGTACTTGATGATAAGCTAAACAAAATACCTAGTCGATTTCACTTTGTGTATTTATAGCACCCGACGGATGATCAATTATAGTCCCGACGGATGATTCAATATAGTCCCGACGGATGACTAATTGATATCCATGGGGTGTAGCTTAGCTTATATAACAATAAGTAATGTAACACATTTCTGCAAACAACTTTGTATAGATTCTGTAGTAGCTTATGAATCGTGTAGACTGCTAGTAGATGTGTAGAATATGTTTATTAAATGTAAATATAAGATTTCTTGTAATTCTGCACAAATGAAATGGAGTCAAGTGATAAAAGGCTACCCGACGGATGATTAACAAAGCTACCCGACGGTGAGATACAACAAGGCTACCCGACGGATAACAAGCATGTACCTGACGGATGATCAATTCAAATAGTTGTTGACTGTGACAACACAGTCACATGCGTCAAGTGTTTGCAAAAGAATGTGGCATCCTGTTTAACAGGGTTTTGAGATCAAGAAGCATTACCATTTCCATGCTATTATGAACATATTCAAAGATGCTGGAATAGAGTAGTAAAGCAGCATGGAGTTAGACTCAATAGGTTTTGTTTTATTATCTTGTCTTATTCTATATAAACTTGGTGATATATAAACCAAGTGTAGCTAGTAGAACAAACTAACTAAGCAAACACATTTTTAGAAGAGAAACATTTGTAAGCTGTATTCTGTAGAATTTCTCTGTAGTTTGTTTGTTCACTTGTAAAGCAGCTGTGAGCTATTCAAGCTTCACAGGGTTCTCTTGATATATATATATCTCTGGTCGATACATTCAAATCCACCAGAAAGTTTTAAAGACCTGTGTTTTTATTACTTGTGTTTTGATATATGTAATTCCTTTATTCTGCACTTAACATATCAAACACTTATATATTATTGAGTTAGAATCAGTTTTAAAATCTTAAAAAGAAGCCAGAATTACATTCAAACCCCCTTCTGTATTTCTTGTTGAATTATTAGGGAATAACAATTGGTATCAGAGCCAGCTCTTGAAGTGCAAAGAGTTTAAAGATCACAACAAAACAGCAAGATGAACAAGAAGGATGTTAGAGTCAAGATCCCATTTCTGGACAAAGACAATTATCACCACTGGAAGGTGAAGATGCACCTACATCTTCTTTCTCAAGATGAGGCCTAGATTATATAGAGAGAGGTCCTCATGTGCCTATGAGAGCTGCAACAGGCAATGAACCATCTGTTCCCAAGCCTAGGCATGAATGGTCAGATCGTGATATTGAGCAAGTCAGGAAAGACAAGAAGGCCATGAATATATTATTTAATGGAGTTGATGGTGATATGTTTGATAACATCATTAACTACAAAATAACCAAGAAGGTTTGGGACATAATTCAGATTAGTGATGGTACTAAGCAAGTAAGGGAGAATAAGATGCAGCTGCTAATTCAGCAATTTGAGCACTTTCATTGTGAAGATAGTGAGTCTCTCACTGACATTTTTAGTAGATTTCAAAAACTCCTAAATGCTCTGAAGTTGCATGGAAGAGTCTATCAGACCAAAGACTCTAATCTCAAGTTCCTTAGATCTCTTCCAAAGGAATGGAAACCAATGACAGTCTCATTGAGAAACTCTCAAGATTACAAGGAGTTCACTCTGGAGAGACTGTATGGCATCTTGAAAACTTATGAGCTTGAAATAGAGCAAGATGAGAGGATGGAGAAAGGTAGGAAGAAAGGGAGGGTCCATAGCACTGGTTGCTGAGTTGGAGAAAGAGAAAGAGGTGAAGGTAGAAGCGTTGAGTCTACTACAAAGGGCTGTGAAACAAGGGAAATGGGCTGGTAGCTGAAAATGAAGATTCTTTGAGCCAAGATGACATGGATGATATTGATGAACATCTTACATTCCTTTCTAGAAGATTTTCAAGCTCAAGTTCAAGAAGAACTTTGGAGCAGCTAAGCCAAATAGAAATATGGCTTGGCAGGGCATTTTGCCAATTAGTGTAGAAAGTCAGATTCCAGCAAAAAGAAGCTTGAGCCTGTGGATTATAAATAGAAGTATTTTGAGTTGCTCAAACAAAAGGAAAGGGCTTTTATTACACAAGAAATGATTGGGCAACAGATGGTCTGGATGAAGATGAAGATGTCAGCTATATCAATCTAGCCCTAATGTCCAAGTCTGATAAAACAGAAACAAGTTCTTCAAGTAATCAGGTAATCACCACTAACCTAGCACATTTATCTAAAGCTGAGTGTAATGAGCAATAATGATATGTCCTAAAAAATTATATCATTGCGTGTCACACTTAAGTCTCTCAATAAGGAAAATGCTAAAATCAAAGAAAACAATCTATTTTTAAGTGAGAGGAATAATATGCTAGAGTCTCAGTTATTGAATTTGAGAATTGAAATAGAATGTAAGATTGCTAAGAGGAATTAACTGAGTCCTTGAAGAAAGAAGAGATTTTGAAGAAGCAACTTGAACAAGAACAGGAGGTGAGTAAGGCATGGAAATCATCCAGAGATGTTCATGCTCAAATCACCAAAGTTCAAGGTATTGAGTCCTTTTATGATGCAGCCTGGATAAAAAGTAAGGAGAAGCTGGAATCCAATTTGGTTGAAGGATTGCTAACAGATGTGGACTCGACGAATGATGAGAGTCATCCGTTGGATAATCAAAAGGATTATCCGTCGAGTAACACAAATCCTCATCCGTCGGCTGTGAGCAAACCTGTGAACAAAGCCAAACTTGCCAAGTTAAATGAAAAGTATGATCAGTTTCCAAAAATTTTATTTCAGGAGAATCAAGTCAAGTGAAGAAGGAGAGAAGTGAATGTTGGTCATCTGTCTATCAAGCAATTGAATGAAAGATTAGAAAAAGATTGAGGTTAAATCAGAAACTAAAAAGAAAATCAATAGAAATGGGAAAGTAGGGATTAACAAACATAACAACTACACACCTGATAAATATGGTCCAAGAAAAATCTATGTTAAGTGTGGTGGTATTAATTAATCATCTGTCTGTTAATTGTAAACATGCTATGCCTACTCATGTATCTGTACCATCTTCTTTTCCCAACATGAATGCCATGCCTTCTATGCCTATGAATGTTATGTCTGCAGAGGAATATGAATGCACAATTTGCTAATATGCTATTTGCACCTAATCCTTATTATGCTGTATTAGTATGCCTCAAATGCCATTTAGCATGCCCTACCGGAAATAACATGTTTGCAAACAGCATGCCTTTTCCTGTTAATCAAAATGTGCATGATAATTCTGTTTTATTAATTAGTTTCAAAGGTATACTCAAATGACTAAGGATGAATCTGATATCCCCAAGTCAAATGAGATCAAACCTAAGAAACAAAAGAAGAAACCTAACAAGGCAGGACCCAAGGAAACTTGGGTACCAAAATGTACTTGATTTGGTTTTGATGTGTGCAGGGAAACAGAAAGAATCTGTGGTACTTGGATAGTGGTTGTTCAAGACACATGACTGGAGATTCTACCATGCTCACAGAGTTTAAGGAGAGAGCTGGCCCAAGTATTAAATTTGAAGATGACAACAAGGGTTATACTATGGGATATGGCTTCATTTCTAAAGACAATGTCATCATTGAGGAGGTTGCCTTAGTGGATGGTCTCAAACATAATTTATTGAGTATCAACCAGCTTTGTGATAAAGGCAATTCAGTACTTTCAATCAGAAGCCTGTGCTGTGACAAACAAAAGGAGCAACAAAGTGGTTCTCACTAGGGTGAGAAAATGAAATATGTACCTAGCTGACTTCAACTCATCAAATGCAGAATCTATCACTTATCTTCTCAGTAAAGCAAGTCAAGATGAAAGTTGGTTATGGTACAAGAAGCTGTCCCATCTAAACTTCAAGACCATGAATGAGCTTGTCAAGAAAGAACTGGTTAGAGGTATTCCTCAAGTGGAGTTTACTAAGGATGGACTGTGTAATGCCTGCCAGAAAGGAAATCAAATTAAAGCATCATTCAGGAAGAAGCTTGATTCAACAATTGAAGAATCTCTGCAATTGCTACACATAGATTTGTTTGGACCAGTCAATGTATTGTCCATCTTAAGTAAAAGATTGTTTCCTAGTAATTGTAGATGATTTCTCGAAGTTCTCTTGGACATATTTCCTGAAGTCCAAAGATGAGGCTAGTGAAATCACCATCAATCACATAAGGCAAGTCAACAATCATCCAGATTTCAAAGTTAGAAGAATCAGGAGTGATAATGGAATTGACTTCAAGAATTCTGTTATGAGAGCATTTTGTGAAGAGAATGGGATTATGCATGATTTTTCAGCAGCAAGAACTCCACAACAAAATGGAGTAGTGGAAAGAAAGAACAGATCACTTATTGAAGCTGCAAGGACTATGCTTGAAGAATCAAAGGTTTCCAACATACTTCTGGGCTAAAAACTGTAATACTGCATGCTACACTCAAAATATTTCTTTGGTTAATCAAGCAAAGTGTATGAACATACCCTATCAATTGTTCAAGAACAGAAGCCAACTCTAAATTTTCTTCATGTCTTTGGCTGTGAATGTTATATCTTGAGAAATTAAACTGATCAAAATGGAAAGTTTGATGCTAAAGCAGTTGAAGGAATTTTTGTTGGTAATGATGTTGGTAAGCATATAGAGTCTACAATCTAAGAACCAACATTGTTATGGAATCAATACATGTTGTGTTTGATGATAAGAAGATTGAAGGACTGCAAGATGGAGATTATCATGAGAGCCTCAAATTTGATAATATAGAGATGGTTAGTGATGATAGTGATGATGAAAGTGATCAGGAAACAATGACAAAGGATATTGCAGAAAAATCTACTGCTAATGAAGCACAAAATTCAACATCTGTCGAGTTGCAAAATGCTTCATCCATTGCGAGACAATCTGCTTTATCCGTTGGGAAGACAATCAGCTTCATCCGTCGGAACTCAAAATACACCATCCGTCGGGTCATCAAAAGAAGCTGAAAGTCAGAATAGATCACTTACAGAAAGTTCCCCTTTCTCAAATCAAGATCCATAAACTCAGGGGGAGTTTCTAATAATCAAAACTCAGTTACACATCAAGACAACAATGAGGCCTCTTCATCTAGAGATAATCTACTTCAACAAAGAAAATGGACAAAAGATCACCCCTTTGAACTCATCATTGGTGATGTATCTTCTAGAGTTCAACAAGGAGAACAACTCAAGAAGAATGTCCTATATAGCAGCTTCCTATCTAAGGAGGAACCAAAAAAGGTAGAAGAAGCTTTTGTTGGATCGTGATTGGATTTTAGCTATGCAGGAGGAGCTAAACCAATTTAAAAGTAATAAAGTAAGGAAGCTGGTACCCAAGCCTAAAGGAAAGAATCCAATGAAACCAATGGGTATTCAGAAATAAGATGGATGAAAATGGCATAGTGGTCAGGAACAAAGCTAGATTGGTTGCTAAGGGCTATTGCCAACAAGAAGGAATAGATTTTGATGAAACTTTTGCTCCTGTTGCAAGACTTGCAGCCACCAGAATTTTCTTAGCCTATGCAGCCCATGCCAATTTCAAGGTCTATTAAATGGATTTCAAGAGTGCTTTTCTAAATGCAGATTTGGAGGAGGAAGTCTATGTTAGGCAGCCTACTGGTTTTGAAGATCCAAATTTCCCAAATCATGTCTACTATCTTTTGAAAGCACTCTATGGACTGAAGCAAGCACCTAGAGCCTGGTATGACACTTTATCAAAGTCCCTTTTGGAAAATTACTTCACAAGAGGTTTGTGGATAAAACTTTATTCTTTAAAAATGTTAATGGCTCTAGTATACTTGTTCAAATTTATGTAGATGATATTATATTTGGCTCTATATATGAAAAGTTTGCAAAAAGTTTGCCAAATTGATGCAAAGTAAGTATGAAATGAGCATGATGGGAGAACTAACTTACTTTCTTGGTTTAAAAGTTAAGCAGTTAGTGATGGAATATTCATTAGTCAAACTAAATACATTCATGATATTTTAAAGAAGTTTGATTTAATGGATTACACATCTGCAAAAAACTCCCATGGCTACTGTAACTAAACTTGAATTAAACACTACTGAAAAGTTTGTGGATATTTCAAGTTATAGGGCATGGTTGGCTCACTTCTGTACTTAACAGCTAGTAGGCTAGATATAATGTTTGCTACTTGTCTTTGTGCTAGATTTCAGGATGATCCTAGAGAATCTCACCTAGTAGATATTAAGAGAATTTTCAGATATCTCAAGTATAACGACTCGTATATTTATTATTTAAAGGTGTTATTATTAAAAATTTAATCAAATAAATATATGTATTGGTCTTCACTGCTATGTGTTGCTCTATTATTGTTTATATGTGATTTATGAGGTATAGGGTTGTTCGTGTAATTAATGATTGAGTAGTGCTGAATCGTTTCACTTTTAAAAGTAAATTTAGTGTAAATTTATTTGCATAAATACTTGGATTGTCTCTAAAATTGTTTATGACTTTATAATTTTAATAATTACTTTTAGGATTTTATAAAAATTGAGAAATCAATATTTCATTAATTATTATCTTTAAATGATTTTCTGAGTGTGTTTAATGGTGAAATCCATATTTAATTATGGAAATCTTCAAAAATTATGAAAATTATATTTTATTAAGTTCGTATTATTCTGAAAATTTTAAAATTATTTTGGGAATTTCGGAGTTAGTTTCACCCGCGCGTCGATTCGTTTAATTGATAAAAGCGGGTATAAAGTGCGTTTTAGAAATTGTTTTAAAATTTCAAAAGTTACATTTTTATTTGCTTCGGGATATTTCTAACATTTTAAGACTACTCTCACAGTTTTCTGCAATTGTTTTATGTGTACCTCCATCCCATAATTTTGAATTGCGGGTACATCGTGTACCTCAAAAATGCTTTAAAAATTTTGGACATTTTATTTTATTAATTTTCAAGTATTCTGAGAATTTTAAATTTATTCTTTTTATTTATTTCTGGTTGTAATTACCCATACGTCAGTCGTTAATGGTTGCAAAATGCGAGCTTATAATCAGATTGTGGGACGTTTATTTATTCCATTAACACGTGTCATAGTTTTACAACTTGAAGGACACGTGTATTGCCTTATCGTGAACAGCAGATAAGGAAATAAAATGATGAAACAAAAAGCATTCAACTCGGACTCTGTGTTTTCTTCTTCCTTCTTCACCTCCATCCCGGTGCTTGTTCGGCGCTGCTAGTCTCTCTGCAATTTCCTTCTCTTAATTAATATCTCCCCAACCTTTCTCCTCTTAATTATTTTCTTTTCCTGTTCCCCTATTTCCTGCTTGTCCGCGACTGTTTCTTCTCCTGTTCATGGGCTTTGATGCCACGGTTCTGTGTCCGTTCAGTCTCCGGTAATTGCCGGTTTCTATTGGCTTTTGCTGTCTGTGCTCGTATTCATTGTGTGCAGTGTGTGTATGTATGTGGGTGTAAGTGTGTGTGTGTGTGTGTTCGAGTGTGTGTGTGGGGGGGGTTTGTGTGCGTGTGTAAATTGTGGTGTTGCCTGAATTGCTACATGTGCCGCCGGATTATTTTCCGGCTGTGTGCTCATCTGAGTTTGGGCGCGTGTAGCGCGTGTACTGTGCAATGTTCATTCGGTTATTTAATTTAATTTACTGATTCAATTTAATTTTATATTTTTGCAGAAAAATATTTGATTAAAATTTGTGAAATAAAATATATTCGCGCAAGAATTTATTTATCGGTAGAATTTATGTTGGAAACCCGAAATTGTTCGGGTACCCGTGAATTTTACCGCCGTCGACGATGAGCCTTGGCGAGTCGACGGTGGACCGTGATGAATTAATTCTGAGTCCTAAAGTATAAAACAAATAATTAGTTCATAAAATTATTTTTCGGTATGATAATTAGTTATTGTAAATTTAAGTCGAGCGTATAAATTGGATTATAATTGGTGGTTGTTGTTTGATTCCCTGATTGATTGGTTATTGTGACGTCGATTTTTGATTCGACGGGTAGACCGATAATAGTGGAGGTGCTGCCAAATTTTTGGAAATTAAATTCAGAAATTCGGAACATACCCTGTAATTATCGAAGAGTCGAATAAGTGTAAATAAGTATATACATATATTTTGTGCGAAACCTAATTGTATGTTATGGTGAATGTTCTGTCAAAATCCAGAAACCCTTGTAAAATGACGAGTATACGTATTTTCTGAAAGCGAACACCGAACCGATTTCTGAGAACGTGAACCCTAATTGTTGTGTGTGTTATTATAATATGTGTAACTACGAGTCGGGATTTGATATCGAATGGGTAGGTTATTAGCGAGGATATGTCAAGCATACCTAGACGTCTAACGTAGGGTATTTCGGCTCTGTAGGTTTGGTCGAAGGACTCTGGAATTGATATTGAATTAATATAATCTAGTGATCAGTCGGCAAGTGCCTCGAGGTTCCCAAGCAAAGAACCCTGAGAATCCTGGATACTATCTTGAGATAGATTACTGCGAAGCAGGGATGTCTTCTAGTGAGACAGTCATTTTTCCATGAGAGCCCGAGCGTTCACGTCTATCAAAATCAATTAGAGATGGTCGTAAAGCTCTACAAGGCAAGTACCCCTGACCATTCTTTTATGGTTCAGTGTATATGAATAGCTAAATGTTTTATTCTCGTAATGGAACAGAAATGTTTTAAGTTATGTATCCCCTGTAGTTATAAAATCATTGTTTTCGAATTGTTTTGGGGAAAAGTAACTTCGAAAGGTACCTGTCTCAAATGAAATGATTTGCGAAATGGATTTTATATATGTGCTGGCTAGATAAATGATTTTGAAAATGAGATAGGTACAAGTGTTTTTGAAAACTGGATAAAACGGTCAGATATGGGATACATTGGGGCCAGAGTAGGCCTATTGAGGTGACGTAAGAGGCTAATTCGGTTGCGCGCATTATAAAACCGATTAGTCCAGCAGGTGAGAGACCTAGCTAGTCTCTGAGTTCCGGAACAGGTAAATGGGATGGCAGTTAGAGCCGTCTGGTGTTGATAGCCTGATCAGCTGTCTTCACATATCCGCTACGTATCTAATTTGGTTTTGTGTGATTCCCGTAAGAGCATGAGTTATTGATATAGCGGATTTGGAAATTAAAATGGCATACTAGAATTATTCTCTGGTATTTATACACAGCACACGACTGTTGATCTTGTTTTACAGAACATGCTAGTTTTGATATCCAGTTTATACTTGTTTTACAAGTTTCTGGCAAGATATGAATTTTGTTCCTATAACTGCTTTACTTTAAACTGTTTTGCTTGTTATTCATATAGAGGTACTGCTGAGCAAGCAATTGCTCACCCTTGCAGAATGTTTTATATATGTATTGCAGATTCCTAGGAGATTCTTCAGTGATAGTTGGGCAGAGTTCCAGTTCCCTTCGTGTCAGACTCCTCTGAGAATGTTGTGCTTGACCAAAGGTGTTTTGTTGAGTTACTGTGTTAAGTTAGCTGCATCGAGATAATTGTTGTAAGTAGAGTTGTGTTAGTTGAGTAACCTAAGTCATACTTAAAATCTGGCAAAGATCTTGGTAAAAGGGGTCGTAGTTATATTCTATTATTGAATTGTTTATCGTTTGGTTGTTGTTGATGACGTCAACTCCTGACCCCGGGGTTGAGGCCGTCACAGTTGGTATCAGAGCCACAGGTTTGAGTCCCTGATTTAGGTTATGGGTAGAGTCAAACGAGTGAAGAAAGGTTCGTAGATAGATGTGAGTCAGCAACTCAATCAAAGGAGCGAGTCTAAGAATTTAGTCAAGGGTTTCTGAGATGTAACCCTAACATTTGTTGGGAATTGACTGGAACTGCCCTAACCTAGAGTATGTTTCCTTCTTTTATGTGACATTGATAATATTCGATAGAGGTTCCTAGTTTTTCTCTTGAGAAAACGAGTTTGATTATGAGAGCTCAGTATTGAGCAGACCCTTGTTGTGTCAGCTGAAGAGACGCTAACGTTATTCCTAAATATCGCATCTTCTGTGTCAAGGAGTGTGGTTAGGCAGAATGTGTGACCTTGGTGAGTTCGGATAACGTGATAATAATCAGGTCCTGTTATGATGACTAAGTTCTATAGTGAATGTGGATCAGATTGGGAGTTGGTATCTTTGAACCCTTCTATTTCTTCTTTGAAATGTATCCTATCTCCAGAGTAATTGTTTCCTATTCAATAAGTTGCTTATCTTTCTTGTGAGAAAGTGTGACCCGAAGTAAGATACTTAGGGTTCTGTTGACCTTAGTACAAATCAGATTCTATCTTTTCTAATTATGAACTTGTCTGAGCATTGTTTCTTTCCCTCGGTGATTTTTCGGGAGATTGGGGGCAAACAATGCATATGAATTGACCATTTGTCTATATGGCAAAAGGGTCTGGTGGGATGCCACCGAATTATGTGTTATGACCGTATGGTACTAAGACTGGCCATCTTATGTACTTGTATGGTTGCTCTCAGTCATACCTATATCTTCCTCACTGTTCCTCCTTATTTGATTCCTTGATTTTGAAATTTTATTTGAAGCCCGAGGTAGTGGATTGTCAGTAGTTTTGTGATTAGACAGTCCTAGTTATCGAAAGTAGTTGAGAGTGGACTGTCTGGAAGAGATATACGATGTATATTGGATTGCTAGCTATCCCAGAATGATAATAGTAGAGAGGATTTATGATTTGATATTGAAGGTTATGGTTTTAGAAAAGTTAACCCTGTGAAAGATAGGTTAATGATAGGAGATAAGAATTTATCCCTGGAGAAAATGGTTGGTTGAAATTTGGACCATAGTGCCTAAAGGAGTCCAGCATTCCTTAAGCTTGATTTGAATTATTAGCTGGCTTTGTGTAAGGGCTAGCTGATATAGCCAACCAGCTTATGTTGTTTATTAGATCAGTTTAGTTGTGATACTTGAGTAGTGATGGGAAGAGGGTCAATTGTTGTTATATTGAGGAGTCGTACTACGGTGCTTAGTTTCTTATTATTTAGTTTCTGATCTGTTGTTGATTCTGCTACTGTCATTGTTGCTATGATTGCTGGTGATGTTAAACTAGATTCTTGTGTAGTTGGGCCCCAATATGAAAGACATGGGTATTGTGATTGGGCAGCATTTTCCTGATTCAGATGCACCGTTTAAATGGTGATATCTTCTGTCAAATATTTTGTCACGTTTTGAATAAAACTCATTTATATATTCCAGAAAAATGGCACCCAAGAAAGTTACCCAGTCTAAAGAAAATAGTAGTAGTTTTGTAGAGGGTCCAATCATAAATGAAACTCTAGATTTGTTGCGCCAGAAGTAGCAACAACAGTTGCAGCTAGTCCAATAAGTTTAACGGTGGTAACCACTGTTGCAGCATCAATAGCAAGGAGTGAATCCAAGTATTAGTTTTAAATCTTTCTAGAATGCAAAAGGAGGAGGCCCTGTTTCTTGGGCTAGGTTTACTGAGTTGTTTTTGGAAGGGCATTTCCCAGATGGTGTGCGGAGTCCAATGGAAATCGAGTTTCTGGAACTAAAACGAGATGAAAGTAGAAGTGTGTTTGCCTATGAGGCCAAGTTTGCAGAATTGGCCCGATTAGTTCCTGAGTATGTAAGTACGGAGAGTTAGAAGAAAAGGAAGTTGGAAGGTATTAAGGGCAAAGCGGACCAAGGAGAATCCATTTAAGGATTTGAGAATTAGTTTGGCCGAAGCAGATATAAGAGATTTTGGAGATAGAGTTTATTATAAGCTAGGTCTAGTGCTACTTCAGTTGCTTCCACTCCAGCCTAATTAGTTAAGTGAGTAGTAGATTGCAAGTCCTGTGATGGAAGACAAAGTGGCTCGTGTAGAAAGAATGTCCAATACTTCGAGTATGGACGTAAGGGTCATTATGCATAAGAATGTAATCCAGAAAATCCAGGAGTTATGTGTTACAATTATGGAAAGAATGGGCATATTGCAAGAAATTCAAGAATGGTTATTCAAGATACTACATCACAAGTATTTAGAAGTTGGACGTAATTACATTTGATCTAATACCCTCTAAGCTAGAGGGGTTTGATGTGATTTTAGGATCGGGTTGATTGTCCTGTTCTAAGGTAAGGAGTGGTTTTAGAAGAAGCGAAGTGTAAAGTATACAGAAGCCAGTAGTAAGGTAAGTTTTTGGATACACAAGAAATATAGGGAATTCTTTCAATCATACAAGGAAAGCAGTAATAAGCTGAAGATATAAGGTAGATCCACTATGAGTAAGTGTGGCGCCCTCCAAACCCGGGTCAGAAGTTTGGGGTCCACACACACACATTAATTATAACCTGCTTATAACAATAATAAAGATAATAATAATATGCAATGACCCTACTTACCAACCATCACGGACCGCAACAGGTTAAAGTATGCACACAAGCCAAACACACTAATATGTTACAAACCGTTCAAATCCCAACTATTTCAAATTCAAACTGAGTATTAAACATTATTACAAACTTTTACAAACTTAAATTATTCCAAAAGAAGCCTACTAGCTCAGCTTTCTCAACCTGAACCCCTAGCTCTCACGCTGGACTGGGGATCCTCTTTACCAACTGGTTCCTTTTTAACTGGAAAGAATATAAACAACATCGCACAAATGAGCTAACTAGCTCAGCAAGTCACAATGACAAAACTGAGAATAATGATCATCAGGTGAATATGATTATGATATCAAGTGAACAATGGATTATGATTTAGAATTGGATATTATACTTTTAATTTAAAAACCAAGGTTAGGCTACTGATCAGTCACGCACTAACCCTGAGCAAGGCACACAGCATTGCTCTAACTACTGGATCCAAGGCACACATTGGCCTAACTTGACCATTATATGGTCTGACCACGAATCTGGTCCACAATTTTATAAAAACAATCCAATTCTAACATAATAACAGAATATGCAATAATAAACAATAACCGAAATCATTAACAACAATAAATGTTTAACAATGAAAGGGTTTCAATCCTTGTAAGGATCAACAAGGTACTTTCAAAGCTTGAATGCTGGGTAATGAAAGAATTGGATAACAAAGGAAACAACGTTTCAGGGTTTCAAGGATTTGGTCTTTTAAAGCATAAGATATCATGGATTGAGTATATAGTAATCCAGTTCAGTGTCTGGTATTTAGTTTGTATGTATTTGTGGAGTAGTATCGTAGATTTGTGGTTCATGTTTGGGTATACAATAATCAATGGCTTAGAAAGAATATGGTTCATGGCTCAAGAACAATAACTGAAATCAGGATTTAGGTTTCCGTGCTTCAAAGCACTTGCAATATCAACAAGACTATCAAGAATTACAATATCTCGAGAAAGTTCAGAACACTTGCCTGGTATTAGCTTACTACTCTGCACTCGCTTCCAATCATAACCGTCTTACTCTTCAACTATTTGTTTTCCTTTCCTACGTCTTGCCTCTTCTGCTCATATATCATAAGCATCTATCAATCATCAACTCACAAGATTCTATTCAACACATACTTCTATCTACCCTTCGTTTTACCCAAATCCGATTAACGGATTGAAATCTATGCAATAACGAAGTAAACACCGAATATATAGACCGATAGTCAAACAACAGGTCACGTATAACACATAATACATCACGTAATCAATGACATATCATTTATAAAGAAGTCTCGGGTCATAAATGTGCTTTCGGGAATTCAAAATAATTTTTAAAACATTTTTCGGAATTAAAACGGGTCGTTGGATTAATTTCGGAATAATAAATAGGGTTCGGTTGGCCAATTCTGGCTCCGAAACAATTTTAGAATAATTATCGAGCCTTGAAAATAATTTAGAATAATATTTTAAAGCTCGAAACTATTTTCGAAATTTTTAAATCATTTTTAAATAATTAAATCTAATTAAATAATTAATTAAAAATCAATTAATAATTAATTAAATCAATTAATCAATTAATTTTTGAATTAATTGACTAATTAATCAATTAGAAATTAACTGAAATTAATTAACTAATTAATTCAGATTTATTTGTGAATTAAAAATAATTTTCGGAATTAAAATAATAATTTTTAGAATTTTCAGAAATTAAAAACGAATTTTTATAATAAAAATAATTAGGAAATATGATTTTTAAACTTTTTTAAAACAGGAATCCAATTTTTGCAAAGTCTGGAAACTTCAGGGACCTAACTGTATCGTCCCCAAAAGTCCAGGGACCAAACTGTAAATTTTACATCGTCGCCGGAAAACACAGGGGTGGCCGGAGAACACGATTCCGGCCTCCTCACCTTGCCACAAACTCCAGATCACATCTACAGGTTACCAGGAACACAACCATGCAATCAAAACAACCTAACAATCCCTGAGTTGGCCGGAATTTGGCCGTGAAATTTTCCAGTTTCCGGCGAACATCGGAAAACTTTAAAACACAACTCCCTTCTCTACAGACCTCGTTGGTTAATGAAACTTATACGACTAGATTGCAAATTTCACAGAGAACACAACCCACTATAACACAACATCAATCTATCACAGAATAAGAAACCCCCAAATTTCAATTAAGAACATTCATACGGGTTATAAACCCTAATTTTGAAATTCGAAAATTAAACTCAAATTTGAACATGTTATTGAACTCCAAATCAGACGTATGACATATGAAAATCATCAGGAAAACAAGCTCTACAACATGCAATCATCAAATCATAAAAACAATCATCCGAACAAAAATTCATATTTTTAATAAAATAAATTTAAAAATAAATAAATTTTTAGAAAAATAACCTTAATTTCTGCAATGAAACAAAGCTCAGAATCTGATAGAACACCTCAAATCCTTCATTTTGGTTACTCAAGCTTTGAAAACAGAGATCGGTAACGCCTTCGTTTTGCTGTTTGATTCTTAGAACAGTTTTAAGAAATTAGGGCTTTTCTCTGAAAATTATATAATTAACTATCTGCAAATGATTTTGATACGAAATAAAATACGGTAAAAGGCTATTTATAATTACGGAAAATTAGTATCCCGTTGGATCATTCCGGATATAAAATGGTACGTTTATTTATAAAAACTGATCCAAACGGTATCGGTTTTCGGGATAATTATCCAGATCAGTACAATTTGTACTGCGGTCTTGGTCTCAGCGCCTGGTTACACGTATTACGAAGTGATAATTGGGATAGTTTAATAAAAAGCTCCCGTTTATCGAAAATACAGATTTTATTGATTTACCGAAACGAATATTGTATCGAAAATGTTGCGCCGGGACCCGCGCAGGACAAACCGTACGCCGGATCGAAAAAGTTGAAACATGGAAAATGCTCGGAATATTACAATTGGGTTAGGAAGGAGTTCTCGGAAGAGTTTCGGGTTCCAAAAACGTAACAACGGTTGACGTCGGTTGGTTCCCGTTTTTATAAAATAGATTTTAATTACCCGGAAAAAGATTTTAGAAATTTCATATGATTCTTATAAATCCATAAGTCAACATAAAAATAATTAGGAAGATATGACAATTATCTATATTTTAGTTTGGACATATAAAAATTAAAATACTCAATTAATATTATTTTTGATATTTAAGTACAGATAACACTTAACAATTAACTCACAGAATAGATACTGAGCACACATAATAATTATTTAATATCAAAAATAAATACACGATATATCCCGGATATTACATCCTTCCCCCCTTAAAAGGATTCTGTCCTCAGAATCTCCTAAGAAAACAAATGAGGGTACTTTTCTCTCATATCACTTTCTAACTCCCAGGTTGACTCTTCAACCTTTGGGTTTCTCCACAATACTCTTACTAACTTTACCACTTTATTTCTCAATACTTTCTCTCTTGCCTCTAGAATCTCTATCGGACTCTCTACATATGATAAATCTGCCTGAAGCTTTATTGGCTCATATTCTATTACATTCCTGGAGTCTGGATTATATTTCTTGAGCATCGATACATGAAAAACATTGTGAATGTGCTCCATGTGCGGAGGTAACGCTAATTCGTCAGCTACTTTGCCAACGCCGCTTTAGGATCTCAAAAGGTCCGACATATCTTGGGCTTAGCTTCCCTTTCTTTCCAAACCTCGTTAGTCCTTTCCATGGTGATACTTTCAGTAATACCAAGCTTCCTTCTTCAAATTCCATGTCTTTCCTTGACTGGTCTGCATATTTCCTCTGACGATCTTGAGCGGCTGTTAATCTTTTCTGGATAAGTTCAACAACTTCCTTTGTCTGCTATACCAGTTCAGGTCCAAGTATCTTGCGTTCTCCTACTTCGTCCCAATATATTGGAGATCTACATTTGCGTCCATAAAGGGCTTCATAGGGTGGCATTCCAATGCTGGCATGATAATTGTTGTTGTAAACAAACTCTACCAGAGGTAAATGTTCGTCCCAACTTCCTTTGAAATCAATCGCACAAACACGTAACATATCCTCGATTGTCTGGATCGTTCTTTCACTTTGGCCATCCGTTTGGGGGTGATAAGCTGTACTCATATTCAGTCTTGTTCCCAAACATTCTTGAAAACTCTTCCAGAATCTTGAATTAAACCTTGGATCTCGATCAGATACGATAGACACTGGAACTCCATGACGAACTACAATTTCTTTCAAGTATATATGGACTAACTTGTCGAGCGAAAATCTTTCATTTATAGGCAGAAAATGAGCTGACTTGGTAAGTCTATCCACTATAACCCAAATGGCATCATGATTAGCCCTTGTCCTTGGTAATCCGACTATGAAATCCATGGTAATATGTTCCCATTTCCACTCTAGAATTTCTAATGGCTGTAGCAATCCGCTTGGTCTCTGATGCTCTGCTTTAACTTTCTGACAGGTATAGCATTTGCTAACCCATTCTGCAATTTCCCTCTTCATATTTGGCCACCAATAATTCTTCTTTAAATCTCTGTACATTTTGGTACTCCCTGGATGGATGGAATATCTTGAACTATGTGCTTCTTGTAAAATTTCATTCTTTAACTCCGTCACCGGTGGAATCCAAATTCTAGATGAAAATCTCAAAATGCCTTGATCATCCTTCTGCGTGCATAATTCTTCACCTACCAAACGATTTATATCTTGATCCATTACATTTTCCTGACATTTCTTTATTTTCTCCAACAACTCCGGCTGGAAAGTCATACTGTACATTTTCGCTTCCTCAGGTTTGCAAACTTTAATTTCCAATTCCAATTTCTGAAATTCCTTATATATATATATATCTTCAGGTACTGATAACTCATTTAACTTTTCTTTCCGACTTAACGCGTCTGCTACAACGTTCGCCTTACCGGGATGATAATTAATCGAGCAATCGTAGTCTTTGATCAACTCTAACCATCTCCTTTGCCTCATATTAAGTTCCTTTTGTGTGAATATGTACTTTAAGCTTTTGTGATCCGTGAAAATCTCGCACTTTTCTCCATACAAATAATATCTCCAAATCTTCAAAGCAAAAACTATAGCTGCTAGCTCCAAGTCATGAGTAGGATACTTTTGTTCGTGTGGTTTCAATTGCCTTGACGCATAAGCAATCACCTTGTCGTGCTGCATAAGAACACATCCTAATCCTTTATGAGAAGCATCGCTATAAATTATGAAATTCCCTTGATCGTCTGGAAGTGACAAAAAAGGTGCCGTAATTAATCTTCGCTTCAACTCCTGAAAACTTTCTTCGCACTTGTCGTTCCATATAAACTTTTCATTCTTTTGTGTAAGCTTTGTTAATGGTGTGGCAATCCTTGCGAAATTCTGAACGAATTGTCGATAATATCCTGCCAATCCCAAGAAACTTCTTACCTCAGTGGGTGTTCTCGGTCTCTCCCAATTCGTAATTGCCTCGATCTTTGTCGGGTCCACTTTGATCCCTTCGTTACTGACTATGTGTCCTAAGAACTGAACTTCTTGTAGCCAAAACTCACACTTCGAGAATTTAGCATATAACTTCTTTTTCCTTAAAATCTCCAAAGCCGTTCTCACATGTTTCGCATGATCCTCTTCCGTCTTGGAATAGATTAAAATATCGTCTATAAACACAATAACAAACTTATCCAAATACTCTTTGAAAATTATGTTCATCAGGTCCATAAACGCTGCTGGGGCGTTGGTCAATCCAAAAGACATCACTAGAAATTCATAATGCCCATACCTTGTTCTGAAAGCTGTCTTTGGTATATCTTCTGGCTTGATCTTTAGTTAATGATATCCCGATCTTAAATCAATTTTAGAGAAGTACTTGGCTCCCTTCAATTGGTCAAACAGATCATCGATTCTGGGTAACGGATACTTGTTCTTGATTGTCAGCTTGTTGAGCTCCCTATAGTCGATGCACAATCTCATGCTTCCATCTTTCTTCTTAACAAATAATACCGGGGCTCCCCACGGGGATACGCTGGGTCTAATTACTCCTTTCTCTAATAATTCCTGCAATTGCTTTGCTAGCTCTTTCATCTCAACAGGCGCCATTCTGTACGGGGCCTTGGACACTGGTTCTGTTCCAGGTGCTAAGTCGATCGCAAATTCAATTTCTCTATCTGGAGGAAGTCCTGGTAACTCGTCGGGAAATACGTCTGGAAATTCATTCACTACTGGAATATCTTCAAGTTTTGCTAGCTCCTGACTTCTGTCGATCACATATTCTACGAAATGCTCACATCCTTGTCATAGTAACTTCTTGGCTTGAATCATCGTTAAGAACTTCTTTACTTATTTCTGACCTTTGAACATTACTATTCTTTCGTCTGGCGTTTTCACCATTACTTTCTTATTTCGACAATCTATCTGAGCATCATGCTTAGATAACCAATCCATCCCTAATATCACATCAAATTCTCCTAACTTAAATGGTATCAAATCTACACAAAACTTACTACCAGAAATCTCAATCTCACAATTTCCACAAACTTGGTTCACAGTTACACGTTCTTGATTTGCTAATTCCACAGTCATTATTTCATTTAAGCACTCAACTGGACAGTTTAATTTACTAACAAAATCTTGTGAAACAAACGATCGAGTTGCTCCCGAGTCTATTAACACTTTGGCACATAAAGAATTCACATTAAGCGTACCTGCCACGACATCCGTATCCTGGATCGCATCCTTCACCGACATGTCAAAAACTCTAGCCCTTGGAGTCTCATTCACTGTTGGGGTAGATCCCATAATTCTCAATGCATTACTAACTGGGGCTGGCGTCTTGCAATCCCTGGCCATATGTCCTGGCTTCCCACATTTAAAGCATGTAAATCCAATGGCTGGAACCTTCACTGCTGGATTCCGGATAAGCTGATCCTTATTTGCTGGCTGATTTCGGCACTCCCTTGAATAGTGCCCTTTCTGGTTGCATTTAAAACATACCACATTCAACTTGTTACAAACTCCTCCATGCTTCTTTCCACAAATTTGATGTAATAACCCCAATTTTTGGGAAATTTTGAAACCCTTATGAATAGTATTTTTGCTGAATGAGAAAACTTTTCATGCCACACTATGTAGGGGTTCTGATATGGATATTCTGAGATTTTATTAGTACTTTATATGGGATATAAGTGTATGTAAAGATCGTCAGAATCCAAATCCGAACACTTTGATTTTTCCTGGAAATCCAATAGATACGGAAAGAATTGAGTATAAGGTAGCAGGATAAAAATGATTTAAATTAAAGGATTATAATAGAGGATCATAAAAAGGGATATAATGTATTGAGAAAGGTTAAGGGAACCTAAGTAATAAGATCCCGGGTATGATCCTTCAAACGATAAACGAAAACGAAAGTTAAGCGAACCGTATAACAGATCAGCGGTCATTAGGCAAACAATTAGGAAGTTAATCAAAGGGATTAGAGAGAGTGATGTCACCCAACCAATGAGAAGAGGACAAGGAGGGAAAGATAACATCACCACATGACATGGGCATGACATGGGAAGGAAGGAGATGTGGTGGCTTTCTAACCACACAAAATCAAGGGCAACAAGGTAATTAACTAAATCAAACAACAAAAATCAACCAACCAAAAGCAAACCAAGGTAAAACACAAAAATCTCTCTTCTTCTTCTTCATGCTCTCGGTTTCTTTTCTTAGAAATTGAAGATCCAAGCTCCACCACTTACTATTTAGCAAGGTAATTATCTAAGCTTCCCCATGGATAGTTACATACTTCCTATAAGTTTAAGCTTCTAATTCCAAGCCAATCTTTTTCTATAAATCATGGAAGAAGATGGTGAATAGTGTTTTTCAAGAAATAAAATTTGTGTTCTTGAAGTTTTGTTTAGATTAAGCTTGGATAAGGACTTTAAGGGTGACTCCAAGCCATTCTCTTGATTCTCCACTCTTCAAGGAAGGTATATCATCTCCAAACCCTAGATTCCTATGTATTATAAGATGATTTTGATTAGTAGGGTGATATTGTAGCTTGATGTTTGTGAGTTAGAGTTTGGGATTGAAATGGTATTGAATCGGATTGGTAAATCTTGTTATTTTGGTTAAAAGAATGTAGTATAGTTAAATTCAAGCTTAGGCATAAGTATGAATGTTAAAATTGAATTGGTTGGGGTTGTTATGATGTGATAAGGATGGATGTTGGTTGTAAGTTGGATTGAGGTTGAATTGGGTTGGTTTTGAATGGTTTAAAATTGGGAAATCGCGTAAACATAGCCGTCGTAACGTCCGATTTTCTGTAGACTGTTTTTGTGCATAACTTTAGGACCCGAGAACCCCCTGCTAGATTATGACCATTGCCATGTCTAGATAGCTCATGTTACGAGCTTCGTTTTGATATGTAGTTCGTTCGATTCCGATGCACGGTTTAGGAGAAACGACCGTTTCAGGTAACGGCGTTTCGCGAACGAAACTTTTCCCCTCGCCTTACTTTGAAACATAGGTTAAAGACCAAAAAGGACTAATTGAAGTATGAAACATTTATGGTAAGTCTGTTAGGCAGTTGGTAAGACACTCGCGAAGGAATCGCCTTAAAACTCGTAAAGGTTAAATTATTAAAAATGGTGGAGCCGAGGGTACTCGAGTGACTTAAGTGAATCAGTAAGCGCAAAATAAGCGTTAGAGTCTAAGTTAGTTAAAGTATAGATTTACAAGTGACTTTGGTTTAATTCCAACTTACTTGTTGTTTATAGGTTACCAAACTCGTCCCGAGCCTTTTATCACCCCAAGTTGCTCAGGCAAGTTTTCTACCCGTTATAACTGTTGTTGTGATGAATATATGTATTTGCATTATCTTGCGATAGATGCATGTTGGTTAATTAGCAAATGTTGCAATATATTGAAGCATGCTGCTATGGTATATATATATATATGCATGCCTGTTTCGTATTCTTTCTATATATATCTGTTGATTCAGTTGATAATACCTATGCTAGAGGATAGCGGTAATTTGCATATACCCTTAGTACAGGGACCCAAAGGTGAAAATATTTTCTAAAACCGGGAGTCGAGGATCCCGAGTAGATTTTGTATATATGGATATAAATATATATATATATACTTATATATATATATGGTCATAGTTTTCAAAACTATTAATCGAATAAGGTTTATTCGATAACTTTAACTTTATTTTATTATTGAATATTATTTCGAATATTATTCAAAGGCGTATGACTCCTTTTATTTTATTAAATGAATATTATTTTTAATATCCATTCGAAGACTTATGACTCCTTTTATTTTATTATCTGAATATTATTTGAATATTCATTCGAGGGCTTATGACTCAGTTTATATTATTTAATGAATATTATTTGAATATTCATTTGAGGATCTATGACTCCGATTATTTGCTGAGATATATTCTTTATTTTATTAAAGAATAAGGTGTCAATAATCAAACTTATTTTCGATTATTCAACTAAAGATAGTACTTTCATATAAGTATATCTTTGGTTATTTAATACTCGTTTCAAGTATAAGTTTTAATACTTCTACTTCAATTATTTTTATAAAGATTATTCTTTATGGGAATATTATTTAAATAATAATATTCAGTCATTTTCTAAATATTCTGGGGACTGATTTACTTCATTAAATCAGCTTTACTCCAAACACTCTATAAAGTGTTTTCGAGTCTTCAAAATAATTTTTAAAAGTTAGAGCGGATCCCAAAACTCATTTTTATATTTAAGATCTTCCTTTTTAAGGGGATTTAAATACTCGCTCAAAACCTGAGGGATCCGGCTCTGTGGTGTATTTTATATTCGCAACACGGTTGCAGTTTTGGTAAATGAATTGATTACTTACCCAACGTTCGGGAAGTAAGTCCATCTATTGAGTCGGCATAAGCAACATGGGCTCAGTGGGCGTCCATGATAGTGTAAGTGGCTCAGTGGGAGTCCATCAAATGCATAAGTGGCTGAGTGGCAGTCCAGCATAAGGTCCTATTATGACCAGGGCGATGACCAGTGGGGAATTCGTCCATCTACTAGTAGAAAAGGTTACTTATGGGTATCTTTGCCTGATCAGCAAGATATCTGGTTTATGCCAAAATTCTTTCCTTTCCAAATTTATTGGATATTGCAAGTCTGTTCATACTTTACATGACAGAGGTTTTCAGGAAATATATGGGAGATATATATGAATATATATATATCAGAACTTAATGAAGTATGTCATAACTTTATTTCCTTTAATAATATTTTAAAGATTTAATCTATTCAAATCTTGTCTTGTAGTCTCATCTATGTGATGAACTGTTGAAAGCTCATTATACTTTGAACAATGGTAGTTCAAGTAGCTTTATAAATGATATAAGTGTAGTGAAGTATTTGGTAACTTCATCTTTTAAACTTATATCTAATTAATAATTGTCTTATATATGACAAAGATTTTCAGAAAAATGTTGAGACAAGGTTAGATATATGAGATCACCTTGCAACGATATTTTTTTTATACAGTTATACACTGGGACTTTGTGTATATTATGCATGGAAGAGGACTTCCAATATTTTGAAAAGTATATATGTATATATACTGAATATTTTGCGACTTCATCGCATTAAGATATCAAACTTGGTTCATTTCTTTTGACCAAGACTTTCATGAGTATTATGAGTAGGCTCATATATTTTTAATCATTATACATATTATTTTGGTGGGCTTGCTGCTCACCCTTGCTTTCTTCTTTCATCACACAACATCAGATAGATAAGATGAACAGGACCAAGCTCCCAATTCGCAAGCGGATAGGAAACGTTCTGCAGCTTTCTGGAAGCGTTGAGGCCGCTGTAGCTGAGGTAGAAATTACCAATAGGCTAAGTTTTCAACTAATAATGTACCAGACTTATGTATATTATGAATTGTAATAATGGCAAAGAAATGTAAATTTATTCAGAAACCTTTTTAGGGTGTATTGACATATAATTGTGGAATAAAATGACTTGTGTTATTTTTGAGTATTCATCTCTGAGACTATAACTTGTGGTGTGTGCGTGTATATTATGGGGTCACAGTAAAGAGTAGTTGATTGTTTAATAAGGTTGGGTGTTGTTAAGGGAAGTAGAACTCGTGACAACCCGGATCCCCGACCCCGGATTTGGGGGTGTTACACTTGACAATCTGGAAAAGTTAATCTCAACTGATTCGGCTGATTCACATTAGCTGGACGGTTGCCCTGGCCTCCGTCTCCTGCATTTTGTTTCCTGAAATTAAAATTTCTCCCTGGCTGAAACTTGCCCTTCTTAAAATTTGGAAACTTCCCTGTTTGTGACTGACCCTCACTTCCCTCAACTTTCCTTTTCTTGCTTTCCTTATCTTTCTGGAACATCTCACTCTCTGTCTCTGCGATCATAGCCTTCTGTACAACCCCTGCATAATTCTCCAATTCAAAAATAGCTACTTTCCCCCTGATCCATGGTTTCAAACCCTGCTGGAATCTCTTAGTTTTCTTTCTATCAGTATCAACATACGACGGCACATACCTTGACAATTCCTCAAACTTCCCCTCATAATCTGTTACCGACATATTCCCTTGCTTTAACTTTAAAAACTTCAGCTCCATTTGATCCTGAACAAACTGAGGAAAATACTTTTCTAAAAACAATTCCTTGAACCTTTCCCAACTAATAACATCTGTGCCTTCCAATGTCTTCACCATTTCCCACCAATAGGTGGCCTCATTCTTCAAATACTAACTTGCAAACTCAACCTTCTATTCTTCCTTTACTTTCACTAAGGCAAATGCCTTCTCTATTTCCTTTAACCAAACATTTGCTTCAATTGGCTCTAAGGAACCCTTGAATTCTGATGGGTTTATTGCCTGAAAAGTTTTGAAGGTTACCTGGGGATTGGTCTGTCTTTGTTGTTGTTGTGCCAGGTGAACTGTTTGTTGGGCCAAGATTTGAAGAATCTGGGCTATTGCTGGGTCCATAGGTCCTGGGTTCACATTCGGGTTTGTATCATCTTGATTGTTGTTGTTGGTTTCTTCATTCTGGGTGTTGGTGCGGGTATTTCTTTTGGGAGGCATTTTCTGTAAAGAATCAATCAATTTATTTATCTTTTGAATCAAATCTTTGTATAAAAGAAAAGTTTTGTAAAACAGGAATATCTCTTTTTGAAAACAGTTGTAACTAAGTAAATTGCATGCTTCTTTACAGAATATAAACAGTTATGGAAAACAGGGTACATGGTATCACAGGGTATAACTGGTGCAATAAATAAGGTAAGGTAAAACAGGTGCAATAAAGTCAATGACAGTGCTGGAAAGGAAAAAGGTACTGATATATATAGATCAAAAGTTTTAGGGTAGTACAAGCGTAAAGACGCTTCGAAAGTAAAATTAAAAAGGGTTGTACACTAGTCAGCATCGCTAGTCTATAAATACAACTCAAGAGTCTACTGATACACACTACACACTACTGTCCATACTACATAACCATACAACACTGCTCAGTATCTCCATCTCTGAATCTCTGACTCATGGCAAGTCTGGACCTCCAATCTCCTCAAGCTCCTCTAGAACCCACTTAGCCCACTCCACTAGGAAGTCAGGAGTGATGTCCTCATGTGTAGCCTCAGCAATCCTCACTGCAGCTGTCCTACGAAATGCCTGTAGCCTCTCTCTGAGTCACCTCTCACCACTCCCAACCTCTCTGGTACGCATGATATGTAGTAACTCCTGAATCTGACCCTGAAGGAATCGCTGCTCCATAAGGCAAGCCTCAAACTGATGATATGGGACAGGATAAGAAGAGAACTGAAAAGGTACTCCTATAACTGAATGACTAGTAAAATCGGAATCAGCAGGTGGGGGTCCTCTGACAGGTGGCCTCATGCCTGGAGGTGGAATAGCCTGCAGTGGTACGGGCTGCAACACAGGTGGAGGTAGAATAGCCAATGCTGGTGGAACAACAGGACGTGGATGTGAAAACGGCACTCCAACTGAAGGCTCTGAGTGATCAGCTAATACGGGAATAAAAGAGTCGGCCATCACTGCTATCTGAAATCATATCGCAATATAAGAATCTCGTACCATAACATGAACTATACTAATATCTGATATACTGAAACACTCAACCTCTCAACGTTCTATCATCCTATGCCTTACTTCTAATCCTAACCCTCTACCCATTCCCGTTAACCTAGGCTTGTGTCAGTGACTTATAACCTGTAGCTCTGATAACAAACCTGTGGCGCCCTCCAAACCCGGGTCAGAAGTTTGGGGTCCACACACACCTTAATTATAACCTGCTTATAACAATAATAAAGATAATAATAATATATGCAACGACCCTACTTACCAACCACCACGGACCGCAACAGGTTAAAGTATGCACACAAGCCAAACACACTAATATATTACAAACCGTTTAAATCCCAACTATTTCAAATTCAAACTGAGTATTAAACATTATTACAAACTTAAATTATTCCAAAAGAAGCCTACTAGCTCAGCTTTCTCAACCTCAACCCCTAGCTCTCGCGCTGGACTGGGGATCCTCTTTACCAACTGGTTCCTTTTTAACTGGAAAGAATATAAACAACATCGCACAAATGAGCTAACTAGCTCAGCAAGTCACAATGACAAAACTGAGAATAATGATCATCAGGTGAATATGATTATGATATCAAGTGAACAATGGATTATGATTTATAATTGGATATTATACTTTTAATTTAAAAACCAAGGTTAGGCTGCTGATCAGTCACGTACTAACCCCGAGCAAGGCACACAGCATTGCTCTAACTACTGGATCCAAGGCACACATTGGCCTAACTTGACCATTATATGGTCTGACCACGAATCTGGTCCACAATTTTATAAAAACAATCCAATTCTAACATAATAACAGAATATGCAATAATAAACAATAACTGAAATCATTAACAACAATAAATGTTTAACAATGAAAGGGTTTCAATCCTTGTAAGGATCAACAAGGTACTTTCAAAGCTTGAATGCTGGGTAATGAAAGAATTGGATAACAAAGGAAACAACGTTTCAGGGTTTCAAGGATTTGGTCTTTCAAAGCATAAGATATCATGGATTGAGTATATAGTAATCCAGTTCAGTGTCTGGTATTTAGTTTGTATGTATTTGTGGAGTAGTATCGTAGATTTGTGGTTCGTGTTTGGGTATACAATAATCAATGGCTTAGAAAGAATATGGTTCATGGCTCAAGAACAATAACTGAAATCAGGATTTAGGTTTCCATGCTTCAAAGCACTTGCAATGTCAACAAGACTATCAAGAATTACAATATCTCGAGAAAGTTCAGAACACTTGCCTGGTATTAGCTTACTACTCTGCACTCGCTTCCAATCATAACCATCTTACTCTTCAACTATCTGTTTTCCTTTCCTACGTCTTGCCTCTTCTGCTCACATATCATAAGCATCTATCAATCATCAACTCACAAGATTCTATTCAACACATACTTCTATCTACCATTCGTTTTACCCAAATCCGATTAACGGATTGAAATCTATGCAATAACGAAGTAAATACCGAATATATAGACCGATAGTCAAACAACAGGTCACGTATAACACATAATACATCACGTAATCAATGACATATCATTTATAAAGAAGTCTCGGGTCATAAATGTGCTTTCGGGTATTTAAAATAATTTTTAAAACATTTTTCGGAATTAAAACGTGTCGTTGGATTAATTTCGGAATAATAAACAGGGTTCGGTTGGCCAATTCTGGCTCCGAAACAATTTTAGAATAATTATCGAGCCTTGAAAATAATTTAGAATAATAGTTTAAAGCTCGAAACTATTTTTTGAAATTTTTAAATCATTTTTAAATAATTAAATCTAATTAAATAATTAATTAAAAATCAATTAATAATTAATTAAATCAATTAATCAATTAATTTTCGAATTAATTGAATAATTAATCAATTAAAAATTAACTGAAATTAATTAACTAATTAATTCAGATTTATTTGTGAATTAAAAATAATTTTCGGAATTAAAATAATAATTTTTAGAATTTTAAGAAATTAAAAAAGAATTTTTATAATAAAAATAATTAGGAAATATGATTCTTAAACTTTTTTAAAACAGGAATCCAATTTTTGCAAAGTTTGGAAACTTCAGGGACCTAACTGTATCGTCCCCAAAAGTCCAGGGACCAAACTGTAAATTTTACATCCCGTCGCCGGAAAACACAGGGGTGGCCGGAGAACACGATTCCGGCCTCCTCACCTTGCTACAAGCTCCAGATCACATCTACAGGTTACCAGGAACACAACCATGCAATCAAAACAACCTAACAATCCCTGAGTTGGCCGGAATTTGGCCATGAATTTTTCCAGTTTCCGGCGAACATCGGAAAACTTTAAAACATAACTCCCTTCTCTACAGACCTCGTTGGTTCATGAAACTTATACGACTAGATTGCAAATTTCACAGAGAACACAACCCACTATAACACAACATCAATCTATCACAGAATAAGAAACCCCCAAATTTCAATTAAGAACATTCATACGGGTTATAAACCCTAATTTTGAAATTCGAAAATTAAACTCAAATTTGAACATGTTATTGAACTCCAAATCAGACGTATGACATATGAAAATCATCAGGAAAACAAGCTCTACAACATGCAATCACAAATCATACAAACAATCATCCGAACAAAAATTCATATTTTTAATAAAATAAATTCGAAAATAAATAAATTTTTAGAAAAATAACCTTGATTTCTGCAGTGAAACAAAGCTAAGAATCTGATAGAACACCTCAAATCCTTCGTTTTGGTTACTCAAGCTTTGAAAACAGAGATCGGTAACGCCTTCGTTTTGCTGTTTGATTCTTAGAACAATTTTAAGAAATTAGGGCTTTTCTCTGAAAATTATATAATTAACTATCTGCAAATGATTTTGATACGAAATAAAATACGGTAAAAGGCTATTTATAATTACGGAAAATTAGTATCCCGTTGGATCATTCCGGATATAAAATGGTACGTTTATTTATAAAAACTGATCCAAACGGTATCGGTTTTCGGGATAATTATCTAGATCAGTACAATTTGTACTGCGGTCTTGGTCTCAGCGCCTGGTTACACGTATTACGAAGTGATAATTGGGATAGTTTAATAAAAAGCTCCCGTTTATCAAAAATACAGATTTTATTGATTTACCGAAACGAATATTGTATCGAAAATGTTGCGCCGGGACCCGCGCAGGACAAACCGTACGCCCGATCGAAAAAGTCGAAACATGGAAAATGCTCGGAATATTACAATTAGGTTAGGAAGGAGTTCTCGGAAGAGTTACGGGTTCCAAAAACGTAACAACGGTTGACGTCGGTTGGTTCCCGTTTTTATAAAATAGATTTTAATTACCCGGAAAAAGATTTTAGAAATTTCATATGATTCTTATAAATCCATAAATCAACATAAAAATAATTAGGAAGATATGACAATTATCTATATTTTATTTTGGACATATAAAAATTAAAATACTCAATTAATATTATTTTTGAATATTCAAGTATAGATAACACTTAACAATTAACTCACAGAATAGATACTGAGCACACATAATAATTATTTAATATCAAAAATAATTACACGATATATCCCGGATATTATAGTAAGGATGTGAAGAAGAAAATACTTGAGTTGGAGAAACTCTGAGTAATAAATAGATGCCTTGGAATTTTGGAGGCCAGTGGAACGAAATAATTAGTTGGTAACGGTAAAAGTTTGTGAGAATGAGGAAAGTGAGCATACCAGTGATGCTGCTGGAAAGAGAAATGAAATTATGAGATTGTGTACTGATTATCGGGATTTTAACAAAATGATAAATAGGAATAGGTAACCTCTATAAGGAATTGGTTACTTATGTAACCTAATTCAAGGAGTGCGTGATTTCTTCGGGATTGACTTAAGATACAGCCTGAGGGCATGTCAAAGATTGCGATTAGGATAAGTTATGAGCGTTGCAAGGTTGGTGATATTATGTGGAGTGACAAGTGTATGAGTCGTATATAAAGATTTAAAGAACATGGTGTATAAGGAGTACTTGGAAAAGTCCATTGTATTTATTGATAACATCCTCGCCCATCTAGGGGCTAAGGAAGGTCAAGTTGAAAACTTAAAGAAATGTTGGTGAAAGGTTGAGAAGTAGCAATTTTATACTAAACTGCAAGAGTATGAAAATTTGATCAAAATTGATTATGAACCATGGTTGTTTAAGTGATCACCCACCAAGAAGGGTCCATTCAGGAATAGATGTTTTGAGTAGAAAAGAAAATTTAATATTATTAAGACTACTGAAGTGTTAACGGAAGAATGGAAGAAGTTAGGAAATAAAGATTCAAGTACTTGGAGGTAATGAGGAGTAATTGTATGAGATCACTTTTCAGTCAGAAGGAATGGAAGAAATCAAGAAGTGTTAAAAAGAAGTTATGAATCAAGAATCGGATAGTTTAACTGGAAAAGAAAGTTACACTCAAAAGGACAGTAAAAGTATACTGGGATTTTTCCGCTAGAGCATGAATTTTAATGTGACTAAGATGAAGAGTAAAAAAAAAATAGAAAGAGAAGCCCACACTTCTAGGGTCCTAGTTACCTGAAAGCATTTAGGCATATCAAGACATGACAAAGAACTAGTGGCAATTGTTGATAAGTCGAAGAAATCTGCATGTTTCTCCCCAATTAATGGAAGGTACTCTTGAATAAGCTAACAGAGTTGTATTTGAATAAAATTGTAACAAATTATGGAGTCCTAGTTCTTATTGTGCCTGATTAAAATCCGAGGAATTGATGGAAGTTGTGGATGAAGTTCCAGGAATGCTTGGGGATTGAGTGAAATATAAGTACCACTTGCCATCCCCAGACAAATGATAAAAGTGAGAAGGACGATTCAAATAATATAAACTATATTAAGAGTATATTTTGGGATTTAAAAGGAAACTGCGATAATCACCTACCATAGATTGAGTTTTATGATAATAGTTACCCCGATAATAAAAGAAAACTACTTTGTGAAATGTTGCGAGGACATAAGAGTGAGTCCTCCCTCTATTGAGAGGGAGTGGGAATAGAGATATGGTTAGGTCCTGAATTAATTTAGTACGTCGAAAGGATGTTGGTGTACTCTGGAAAGAGTTGAAACGACTCGAAATGTACAAAGAAAGAAAGCGGATTCTCATTGAAGGAGTATGAATATATAGGAGGAGGATCGGGGTATAGGTGAAAGTTTTACCCTGACAGAGATTGGTTAAGTTGAACAGAAGGGACAAGTTGAGTCCTCAATATGGTAAGTCATTCGCGATATTGGTAAATATAAGTATAGTTGCCATGAGTTGATGTGGCTGCTGCAGTGGTAATGTATATATATATAATGATATGTTTTGTGTACCAATATTAAGGCGATATATATCTGATGCAAAGCAAGTCATTAAGTAGACGCCAGTGTGCTCTTACCCAAATTTATTCTGCATGAAACGATCAATTCGAATTCTAGATCGGTAAGAGCGAACCCTTGGTAATGAGTTTATGTTTATCGTGAGTATGCAGTGAATAAATCCCCGAGTAGAAGAGTCTACCTAGAAGTTAGAGTCAGATATACTTGATAAATATCCTCACTTATCTAGTTAAGTCAGATTCTGAGGACATAATCTTTTTACGGGGGGGAAGGATATAACGACTCGTATATTTATTATTTAAAGGTGTTATTATTAAAAATTTAATCAAATAAATATATGTATTGGTCTTGACTGCTATGTGTTGCTCTATTATTGTTTATATGTGATTTATGAGGTATAGGGTTGTTCGTGTAATTAATGATTGAGTAGTGCTGAATCGTTTTCACTTTTAAAAGTAAATTTAGTGTAAATTTATTTGCATAAATACTTGGATTGTCTCTAAAATTGTTTTTATGACTTTATAATTTCAATAATTATTTTTAGGATTTTATAAAAATTGAGAAATCAATATTTCATTAATTATTTATCTTTAAATGATTTTCTGAGTGTGTTTAATGGTGAAATCCATATTTAATTATGGAAACCTTCAAAAATTATGAAAATTATATTTTATTAAGTTCGTATTATTCTAAAAATTTTAAAATTATTTTGGGAATTTTCGGAGTTATTTTCACCTGCGCGTCGATTCGTTTAATTGATAAAAGCGGGTATAAAGTGTGTTTTAGAAATTGTTTTAAAATTTCAAAAGTTACATTTTTATTTGCTTCGGGATATTTCTAACATTTTAAGACTACTCTCACAGTTTTCTGCAATTGTTTTATGTGTACCTCCATCCCATAATTTCGAATTGCGGGTACATCGTGTACCTCAAAAATGCTTTAAAAATTTTGGACATTTTATTTTATTAATTTTCAAGTATTCTGAGAATTTTAAATTTATTCTTTTTATTTATTTTCTGGTTGTAATTACCCATACGTCAGTCGTTAATGGTTGCAAAATGCGAGCTTATAATCAGATTGTGGGACGTTTATCTATTCCATTAACACGTGTCATAGTTTTACAACTTGAAGGACACGTGTATTGCCTTATCGTGAACAGCAGATAAGGAAATAAAATGATGAAACAAAAACATTCAACTCGGACTCTGTGTTTTCTTCTTCCTTCTTCACCTCCATCCCGGTGCTTGTTCGGCGCTGCTAGTCTCTCTGCAATTTCCTTCTCTTAATTAATATCTCCCCAACCTTTCTCCTCTTAATTATTTTCTTTTCCTGTTCCCCTATTTCCTGCTTGTCCGCGACTGTTTTCTCCTGTTCATGGCTTTGATGCCACGGTTCTGTGTCCGTTCAGTCTCCGGTAATTCCCGGTTTCTATTGGCTTTTGCTGTCTGTGCTCGTATTCATTGTGTGCAGTGTGTGTATGTATATGGGTGTAAGTGTGTGTGTGTGTGTGTGTGTTCGAGTGTGTGTGTGTGGGGGTTTGTGTGCGTGTGTAAATTGTGGTGTTGCCTGAATTGCTACATGTGCCGCCGGATTGTTTTCCGGCTGTGTGCTCATCTGAGTTTGTGGGCGCATGAAGCGCGTGTACTGTGCAATGTTCATTCGGTTATTTATTTTAATTTACTGATTTAATTTTATTTTATATTTTTGCAGAAAAATATTTGATTAAAATTTGTGAAATAAAATATATTCGCGCAAGAATTTATTTATCGGTAGAATTTATGTTGGAAACCCGAAATTGTTCGGGTACCCGTGAATTTTACCGCCGTCGACGATGAGCCTTGGCGAGTCGACGGTGGACCGTGATGAATTAATTCTGAGTCCTAAAGTATAAAACAAATAATTAGTTCATAAAATTATTTTTCGGTACGAAAATTAGTTATTGTAAATTTAAGTCGAGCGTATAAATTGGATTATAATTGGTAGTTGTTGTTTGATTGCCTGATTGATTGGTTATTGTGACGTCGATTTTTGATTCGACGGGTAGACCGATAAATATTGGAGGTGCTGCCGAATTTTTGGAAATTAAATTCAGAAATTCGGAACATACCCTGTAATTATCGGAGAGTCGAATAAGTGTAAATAAGTATATACATATATTTTGTACGAAACCTAATTGTATGTTATGGTGAATGTTCTGTCAAAATCCAGAAACCCTTGTAAAATGACGAGTATACGTATTTTCTGAAAGCGAACAACGAACCGATTTCTGAGAACGTGAACCCTAATTATTGTGTGTGTTATTATAATATGTGTAACTATGAGTCGGGATTTAATATCGAATGGGTAGGTTATTAGCGAGGATATGTCAAGCATACCTAGACGTCTAACGTAGGGTATTTCGGTTCTGTAGGTTTTGGTCGAAGGACTCTGGAATTGATATTGAATTAATATAATCTAGTGATCAGTCGGCAAGTGCCTCGAGGTTCCCAAGAAAAGAACCCTGAGAGTCCTGGATACTATCTTGAGATAGATTGCTGCGAAGCAGGGATGTCTTCTAGTGAGACAGTCATTTTTCCATGAGAGCCTGAGCGTTCACATCTATCAAAATCAATTAGAGATGGTCGTAAAGCTCTACAAGGCAAGTACCCCTGACCATTCTTTTATGGTTCAGTGTATATGGATAGCTAAATGTTTTATTCTCGTAATGGAACAGAAACGTTTTAAGTTACGTATCCCCTGTAGTTATAAAATCATTGTTTTCGAATTGTTTTGGGGAAAAGTAACTTCGAAAGATACATGTCTCAAATGAAATAATTTGCGAAACGGATTTTATATGTGTGCTGGCTAGAAAAATGATTTTGAAAATGAGATAGGTACAAGTGTTTTTGAAAACTGGATAAAACGGTCAGATATGGGATACATTGGGGCCAGAGTAGGCCTATTGAGGTGGCGTAAGAGGCTAATTCGGTTGCGCGCATTATAAAACCGATTAGTCCAGCAGGTCAGAGACCTAGCTAGTCTCTGCGTTCCGGAACAGGTAAATGGGATGGCAGTTAGAGCCGTCTGGTGTTGATAGCCTGATCAGCTTTCTTCACATATCCGCTACGTATCTGATTTGGTTTTGTGTGATTCCCGTAAGAGCATGAGTTATTGATATAGCGGATTTGGAAATGAAAATGGCATGCTAGAATTATTCTCTGGTATTTATGCACAGCACACGAATGTTGATCTTGTTTTACAGAGCATGCTAGTTTTGATATCCAGTTTATACTTGTTTTACAAGTTTCTGGCAAGATATGAATTCTGTTCCTATAACTGCTTTACTTTAAACTGTTTTGCTTGTTATTCATATAGCGGTACTGCTGAGCAAGCAATTGCTCACCCTTGCAGAATGTTTTATATATGTATTGCAGATTCCTAGGAGATTCTTCAGTGATAGTTGGGCAGAGTTCCAGTTCCCTTCATGTCAGACTCCTCTGGGAATGTTGTGCTAGACCAAGGGTGTTCTGTTGAGTTGCTGTGTTAAGTTAGCTGCATCGAGATAATTGTTGTAAGTAGAGTTGTGTTAGTTGAGTAACCTAAGTCATACTTAAATCTGGCAAAGATCTTGGTAAAGGGGTCGTAGTTATATTCTATTATTGAATTGTTTATCGTTTGGTTGTTGTTGATGACGTCAACTCCTGACCCCGGGGTTGAGGCCGTCATATCAAGGGTACACCAAAACTTGGCATTTGGTACCCTAGAGATTCTGGTTTTGATCTAACTGGTTATTCAGATGCAGATTATGCAGGTTGCAAAATAGACAGAAAAAGTACAACAGGAACCTGTCAATTTCTAGGAAATAAGCTTGTGTCCTGGTTCAGTAAAAAGCAAAATTCAGTTTCTACTTCCATAGCTGAAGCTGAATACATTGCTGCTGGTAGTTGTTGTGCACATATTCTGTGGATGAAAAACCAATTGTTGGACTATGGTCTACAAGTGGATAGGATTCCTATTTTCTGTGATAACACAAGTGCAATTGCCATCACTGAAAATCCAGTACAACATTCAAGAACAAAGCACATAGATATCAAGTACCACTTCATAAGAGAACATGTGATAAATGGTATTGTGGAACTGTATTTTGTTCCAAGTGAAAAGCAGCTTGCAGACATATTTACCAAGCCACATGATGAATCCACCTTTTCAAGGTTGGTAAGTGAGTTAGGTATGCTTAATTATTCTTGAATCATTTCTGATATTTTACAAGTTGATATGTAGCCAGATATTTGATTGATTTTTCTGTTTTGGATGAAATTTTTGCCAAGTCAAAATTTACATCCTGGCGGATGATCATTATCCATCGAGTTTGATCATCCGTCGGAATACAATTTGTCAATAAAATCAATTATTTTTCTGGAATATTTTATAACACGACGGATAACTGATTTATCCTCATCCGTCAAATTGTCTCAATCCTAGCCGTTAATTCTATGAACATTATCCATCGAGTATACTTACAGTTTGTAAGCATGACACGACAGATAAGTGAGGGAATTTTTACAGTTTATTTATTTTTAAACGGTTATTTTGGGCAATTCTTATTGGTTACTTTATTTTACTTTATTATTTTTGACAGTTATTTTCTGAGATAGTATAAAAGCAAATTCACTTTTATTCATTTCTTTTATCATTCTCAAGATTCAATTACTCTAATTTCTTTCTTCTCAAAAGCAAACTCTCTCTCTGCAAATTCCAAATCTCTAACAATGGCACCTGTAGTGAAAATCATGTCTCAAACCAGTTATATCTATGAGAAAAACAACTTCTCAGCTTTGGTGAACAAGGAGATTCAACTGTCTAGTGACTTTCATAAAATGATGGATTTTGTGAAGAACTGCAAACTCAACTATGTCATGCTGGAATCACCCACTACTAGAAAAATGCCCTTAGACATCGATTATAAACCGATGTTTTTTTTTAAAACTGATGTCTTCGCATGTGTAGAGAAAGATAGGGTCTTTAACATCGGTTTTTAGCCGATGTTAAAGATGTACACAGACATCGGTTTTTTAGCAAACTGATGTATAATTAGCCCTTTTTTGAATAAAATGTTAAAACTAGATTGTCAAAAATGGTATTTAGGAGGTTAAATAGCACTTTAAACATATAACAGGGAATTGTTTATTGATAGACATTAGATTCTTAAACAAATCGATGTCTTAGTCCGTATTTTACATCGGTTCATTTGCTAAACCGATGTTAGACATGTATTATAACATCAGTTTTGTTTGAGGAAGCGATATGAAACTTCTACTTTAACATCGGTTTTCTTTCATTTTACTTTTATATACTTGCACAAAGAGATGTGTTTTAACATTGTAGACATCATTTTCTTTCCAATAATTCAATTTGTTTTGTTGGTTTAGACATCATTTTTAGTTTGAGTAGGTGATGTGTTTTTAGTTGATTCACATCAGTTTTATAACAAGAACCGATGTTTGAGTTCTTATTTTTTTAAAAATTAGCATGTGCATTTGTGCATAAACCCATAAAAAGCAAAAAAAAATACCAAATGAACATCCAACAAATAACCAAATTATATACTAAATCAACTTGCATGTCTACAACCAAAATCCAACCGCATTCTCCGATAACCAACATCTAACCATTCTGATGTCCAACAAACAACCAACATCCATATCTACAACCAAAAACTAATCCACCCATCCATATTCATCTCTATATTCCAACTAAAATTTATACAACTTAACATATGTCTAAAATTTACCAACATAAGAGACCACTAAAGTTTGCAAAAGCATATGGTTCCCTTACTAGTTTGCAAATATCAAGTCATTAAAAACTTCATATCAACTCCTGGATTTATTCTGCAGCCTCCATTCGCACCTCGTCAAGCTCGTCCGTCATATAGAACAAAAGAAATAATTAGATCAAGAAAGCTGAAGGGCAATCTCCTGGAGAAGTAATTTCTTTTGAGATGCATTGATAACACCTTTACACTTTGCATCAACCAAAATATCTGTCATAATAGCAGCAACATGGCCTCTTGGTTCCTGTGAACCTGAAGCCCTTCTTAACCTATGTTAGATATATTTGATAATGTCATGTCTAATATGATTTGTGTTTAGTTTTCAGATTTTACTTAAACAGGACAAATCAGTACTTAACTGGAAATCAGCACTTATACTGAAGTCAAAACTTAAGTGTTCAGAACTTAAGTTATCAGGAGATATTTATCAGAAGATAATATCAGGACTTAAGGAGACTTTCAAATAAGGAAGGCGGCTGATTGAAAGGAAAGAAGATCAAGACAAACGCAAGAAGAGATATGCATGAAGAAGGAATTCTATGAAGAATAGAATACTTGGAAGAAAAGATATCTGATTGATATATTTTAGGAAGCAGAATTATATTCCATATCAATTAGCGATTATCTTGTAACTGTGTAGTATATAAACACAGACATAGGGTTTACACTATATGTGTTATCGTTATCGAGAATAATATTCATTGTAACCCTAGCAGCTCTCGTGATATTTGTTCATCACTGAGAGAGGACAGTTCCATATTGTAACAAAGTTTATTATATTGAATAAAGTTTATTTTCTGTTACTTGAGTTCTTTAATCTGATTTGATTGTGCTAAACACTGTATTCAACCCCCTTCTATAGTGTGTGTGACCTAACAAGTGGTATCAGAGTAGATCTGTTAACACACAAACAGTTTAAGATCCAAAAATAATCATGTCTGAAGAAGAAACTCCAACCAAGCCCACCAAAACTGAAGAACCTCCAAAGACTCAAATCCATAGTCGATATGAGACTATTAGAGTTCCCATACTGAAATCATCTGAATATTCCATATGGAAGGTGAGGATGTCTATGTTTCTGGAAGCTACTGATCCAGAATACCTTGACAGAATCAATGAAGGACCACACAAGCCAACCAAACTCGCTGTTGTAGTTGCAGGTCAACCAGCAAAGTCTGTACCAAAGGAGAAGAGTGATTACACTGCTGAAGATATCTCTTCAATTGCTAAGGATGCTAAGGTACGACACTTGCAGCATAGTGCCATTGATAATGTCATGTCAAACAGGGTAATTAACTGCAAGACTGCAAAGGAGATATGGGATGCTTTGGAGACAAGATGCCAGGGAACCGAATCAGTTAAGAAGAACAGGAAGACAATACTCACTCAAGAGTATGAACACTTTGACTCAAAGCCTGATGAGTCATTAACTGGTTTATATGACAGATTTGTCAAACTCTTGAATGATTTGTCACTAGTCGACAAGGAATATGATCTTGAGGATTCAAATCTTAAATTCCTGAAAGATGGGATTTGAAGGCCACCACTATAAGAGACACCTATAATCTTGAAAAAACAACTCTTGATGAAATTTATGGGATGCTCAAGACTCATGAACTTGAGATGGAACAAAGAAGCAAGAGGAAAGTCAAGGATAGTTGCTCTTAAGGCTGATGAGGAATCTCCCAAAATAGCTACCTCAAGGAAAGGCAAGGGAAAAGCTCTCATCACAAAGTCTGATACTGAGTCATCAAGTTCTGATAAAGATGATGACTCAGAAACTGAAATCTTGCCTGAGATGGATGATGATGAAGAGATGATGAAGCTGTGTGCTCTCATGGTGAAAGGAATCATAAGGATTGCATACAGAAAATCCAGGAAGGGAAAGAAGTTTTCCAGGAAAGGTGCAAGTTCTGATAAGAAGAGCTTCAGAAAATCTGAAGGCAAAGGAGGGAAGTCTGATAGAGGAGATTACACAAATGTCAAATGCTATAACTGTGGTGAGAAAGGCCACATATCTCCTGATTGCAAGAAAGTGAAGAGTGACAAAGGCAAGGCTCTTGTCACAAAGAAGAAAAGCTGGACAAACACTTCAGATTCTAAAAGTGAGGAGAACTATGCCTTGATGGCAAATGCTGATAGCAGTTCTGATGCTGCTGAGTTAAAGGTACCTCAAACTACTTATCCCTTTCATACTGATGATATTAATGAGTTGAGAAGATATCTTAAAACCATGTTCATTAGTTATAGAGATCAAACTTTAACATGTGAAAGATTAACTTCTGAAAATCTTGCTTGTAAAAAGAGGAATGATTATTTAGAAAAAGAGTTAGTCATGTTCCATCAAACTCAGAAAGATAGAGATGATGCTTTCTATGTTAGGGATGAAGTACTTAAAATGAATGAATCTCTAAAAACTGAGTTAGAAAAGGAAAGAGAGATTATCAGAACTTGGACTAACTCTGGCAGAACAACTCAGAATTTATTAAGTAGTGAAAACTGGAAATAGGGCTTAGGTTATGGAGATGACAAGAATGATAAAGGAACTGTAAAAATTAAGCCTATAGTTGTTAAAAAAAAGCCAAAGGTAAAACCTATTAAGTTTGTAGTTGTAAAGTCTGATACTGATAAATCAGAAGTTAGAGAGAAATTAACTTCTGACAAACCAAAACAGGGTAAGCCAGCTGAAGTAAACATAGGCTTAATAACAAAGAAGCAGCTTAAGCATAAGCTGAAAGATGTTAAGAATGTCAACAAGGGAAAGTCACCTAGGAAAAATAGGAATGGAAAGGAGGGTGTGAATAAAAGTAATAATTACAAGCCTGTTCCTAATGCTCCTAGAAAAACATGTCATAATTGTGGAAATTCTAACCATCTGGCTTTTTTTTGCAGGAAAAATAAGAACATAAACTCCTTACCTTCAAAGTCAGGAGTTAAGAGTCAATTTGTTAGATATAAGCCACAAAATCCTTGTTTTCATTGTGGTAGTTTATGGAATTCCATTTTTACTTGTAAGGAATATCATAGTTTGTACTATGACTATTATCAAATAAAACCTTCTTTAAAGAAAGTTAGCATTGTTCCTTCTAGTGTAAGTTCTAATACAAAGTCTGATAGTATAAATGCTAATAAAAAAATGTTAACATAAACTCTGATGCTAAATCCACTGCAAATGTTAACAAAATTAATAAGGCCAAAGGATCCAAGTAAGTCTGGGTCCGTAAAAACTAATCATTAATGGTCTTTGTGATTGCAGGGCAACAGGAAAAACATCCTAGTTCTGGACAGTGGATGTTCATGACATATGACTGGAAATAAAGCCCTGCTATCAGACTTTGTGGAGAAAGCTGGCCCAAGTGTTTCTTATGGAGATGGTAACATTGGAAAAACCTTGGGATATGGCAATATCAATCTGGTAAATGTCATCATTGAAAAAGTAGCTTTGGTCTCAGGACTTAAACACAATCTGCTCAGTGTTAGTCAAATCTGTGACAAAGGTTATCATGTGGATTTCTTTGAAGAACACTGTGAAGTTGTAAGAAAATCTACAAGCAAATCTGTTCTGAAAGGATACAGGCATGGTAACATTTATGAAGCCAAGCTTTCAACAAGTACTGATGGTTCTGTAATCTGTCTGTTAAGTAGAGCATCAATTGAAGAAAGCTGGAATTGGCACAAGAAACTCTCTCATTTAGATTTAAATAATATAAATGAACTAGTCAAGAAAGATCTAGTGAGAGGACTGCCAAAATCAGTATTTGCTCCTGATGGCCTTTGTGATTCATGTCAGAAGGCTAAACAAAGAAAATCTTCATTCAAGAGCAAGACTGAATCATCAATTCTTGAGCCTTATCACCTACTACATGTTGATATATTTGGTCCAGTGAATGTGATATCTATTGTAAAGAAGAAATATGCTATGGTCATAGTGGATGAGTTCACCAGATACACATGGGTGTATTTCTTGCACAAAAAAAGTGAAACTGCATCTATTTTAATTGATCATATCAAGCAACTGGATAAATTAGTCAAAGATTCTGTGAAGATTATAAGAAGTGATAATGGCACTGAGTTCAAGAATTTGATCATGGAAGAGTTCTGCAAAGACCTTGGAATAAAGCAGGAATTTTCTGCTCCTGGAACTCCACAACAAAATGGAGTTGTTGTAATAACCCCAAAAATTTTGAACTTTTTGTAACCCTTATGTATAGTGATTTTACTGATTATGCTGAATAAGAAAACTTTTCATGCCACACTTTGTAGAGGTTCTTTTATTGTTATTCTGAGATCTTATTAGTACTCTATATGGTATATAAGTGTATGTAAAGATCGTCAGAATCCAAATTCGAACACTTTCATTTTTCCCGAAAATCCACCAGATACCGAAAGAATGGAGTATAAGGTAACTGGATAAAAAGGATTTAAATTCAAGGATTATAAGAGAGGATCATAAAAGGAATATAATGTATTGAGAAAGGTTAAGGGAACCCAAGTAATAAGATCCCGGGTATGATCCCTCAAACGATAAATGAAAATGAAAGTTAAACGAACCGTATAACAGATCAACGATCATTAGCCAAGTAATTAGGAGTTAATCAAAGAGGTTAGTGATGATGATGTCATCACACCAACAAGAAGAAGACAAGTGTGGGAAGATGACATAAGAGGATGACATAAGCATGACAAAATGGGAAGGAATTGTTGGTTGATTATAAGCCACACAATATTTACCATGGTGAAAGGTTAATTAACAACAAAAATAAAGCAACCAAGCCAAAACAAATCAAAAACACAAAACACAATTTTACTTTCACTTTCCAAGCAAAGAAGCTCTCGGCCTTTGTCCATTTCAAGAAAGAAGAAAATCCAAATTTAAGTTCCAAGCTTTGTTAATTAGTGAGGTAATTATCCCAGGTTCCTTGTACACAGATATAGATATCCTATGAATCTAAGCTTCCAATTCCTTCACAATCTCTTCCAATAATTCATGGAAGCAGAGAGTGAATAGTGTTTTTGAAGAACTTGAAATTTTGATCTTGTGTTTTTGTTTAGATAAAGCTTTAGTAAGGATTTTCCAAGGTTGTTTCAAGCTCATTAGTTACTCCTACTCACAAGGAAGGTATAATCTCTTAACCTAGACTTATTATTGAATGTTAAGAGCTTGTTATGAGTAGTATAGTACATGAGAGTCATGATTATTGTATATTTAGAGATTGGCTGGTTTTGTAATGTTTTTGGAGTTGTAAATCTTGATTATTAGTTAATGAACTTAAGTATAAACTTTTAGTTCATGATTGAGAGTAGTATAAATTGGAAATCTTGAGATGATGGGGCTGTTGTAGTAGAGTATGGATGGAGTTTGTTTTTAGTAATGATTGTGGGATTGATTATGGATTGATTTGGAGTTGTACAAATTTGGTAATCGCGTAAACATAGCCGTCGTAATGCCCGATTTACCTTAGACTGCTTTTGTTCTTAAAATCAGGACCCGTGAACTCACTATTAGGTTTTTACCATTGCCATTATTAGATAGTTCATGTTACGAGCTTTGTTTTGATATGTAATTCGCTTAAATCCGATGTACGGTTTAGGAGAAACAACTGTTTTAAGTAACGACATTTCACGAACGAACCATTACCCCTCGCCTTACTTTGAAACCTTGGTTAAGGACCTTAAATGACTAATTGGGGTATGAAACAATTATGTAAAGTGGATTGGGCAGTTGGTAGGGTACTCGAGAAATAATCGCCTTAAAATTCTTAATGGTTAATTTATTAAAAATGTTGTAGCCAAGGGTACTCGAGCGACTTAAGTGAATCGTTAAGCGCGAAATCGAACGTTAGGGTCTAATTGGTTAAAGTATAGATTCTTAAGCGACTTTGGTTTAATTCCAACTTATATGTTATTTATAGGTTACCAGACTCATCCCAGGACTTTTACCACCCCCAGTCGCTCAGGAAAATTTTATACCCGTTATACTGTTGTTATGATGTAAATATATGTATATGCATTATCTTGTGATAAGTACATGATTGTTATTAGCAAATTTAGCGATATATTGGAGCATGCTGATATGGTATATATGCATGTCTATTTCATAATCTTAATATCTAATTGTTGATTCAAATACTTATAAGTTGCATAATACCTATGCTAGAGATAAGCAGTAGTTGCGTATACCCTTAGTATAGGGGACCCAAAGGTGAATATTTTCTAAACCGGGAGTCGATGTTCCCGAGTATAATATATATATATATATGTATATATTGATATAGTTTTCAAAACTATTAATCGAATAAGGTTTATTCGATAACTTTACTTTATTTAATGAATATTATCTTGAATATTCATTCGAGAACTTATGACTCCGCTTATTTTATTTAATGAATATTATCTTGAATATTCATTCGAGGACTTATGACTCCGCTTACTTTATTTAATGAATATTATTTTGAATATTCATTCGAGGACTTATGACTCCGCTTATTTACTAAATAATATTCTTTATTTTATTAAAGAATAATGTTTCGATAATCAAACTTATTTTCGATTATTCAAATAAAGATCGTACTTCGTATAAGTATACCTTTGGTTATTTATTATTCATTTCAAGTATGAGTTTTAAAACTTCTACTTCAAATTATTTATATAGAGATTATCCTTATGGGAATATTATTTAAATAATAATATTAAGATATTTTCTAATATATCGGGACTGATTTATTTCATTAAATCAGCATTACTCCAAACATTCTTAAAAATGTTTTCGAGTCTTCAAAATGATTTTAAAAGTTATAGCGGATCCCAAAACTCATTTTTATATTTAAGATCTTCCTTTCAAAGGGGATTTAAATACTCACTCAAAACCTAAGGGATTCGGCTCTGTGGTGTATTTTATATTCGCAACGAGGTTGCTGTTTTGATAAATGAATTGATTACTTACCCAACGTTCGGGAAGTAAGTCCATCTATTGAGTCGGCATAAGCAACATGGGCTCAGTGGGTGTCCATGAAAGTGTAAGTGGCTCAGTGGGAGTCCATCAAATGCGTAAGTGGATGAGTGGCAGTCCAGCATAAGGTCCTATTAAGGTGATAGGGATGAATAAATCCTGATTGCATAATTAAATATTACAGTTTGGGCTGCAAGGCCCAATAAGAAGATGTGTGACATTCAGACCAGAAAGGTTAACATGTTGATCAGGCCTGATGGACCAGATCAGGCCAGATGGAACAAAGAAGACCCAAAAACCCTGTATATTAATTAATTTCGTAACTAATTAATAAAGGAGAAATCAGCTATTTAGAAGAGTCCGGATAAGGATATAAATCCTTGCAGATTAGCCCCAAAGGGACCTAAAAGGATAAGGAATCAGTTTCCTACTATCTAGGACTCCAAAGTCCATTCTAACTATGAGACTTGCTCACCAAGTCTCCTATACCAAGTCCAATTCAAGGACTCCCACATCTATATAAGGGGTCTCACCCCACAAATCAGAACTACATTTTTTGACTTGATCCTTGGCATTCAGCAAGGTACATAGGCATCTTGTTAAGGCAGATTGAGTCACGAAACATAAGAGCAGTCAAATCGAGCCTTGAAGCTCACGTTCCTTAGTACTAAATACAACGATTATATATATTAGTTTTTAATCCATAACATTTGGCGCCGACTGTGGGGAAGCACAACAACAACCATGGCGAGAACACGGAGAACAATTAGAGCTTTGGAGGAAGGAACACCATCAGGGACAACCCAGGTGATTTCGTCAACCGTGGAGATTCCTCCCCATTCAACTTATGCATCTACTCAAGGGGAAGCCCAGATAGGGGCAACTCAACCTCAGCCACAAGGGACGACTCCCCCGACTATTCAAGGTACGAATCCTCAAGTTCAACAAGTACATGTACCTGCGAATTCTCGACCCGTCGGGTATGAATATTCAACTGTTGTTACTACTAACCCCCTTATGGGATGCCCCTTTACCCCGAGGTTGGAGGAAGTGGATATACTGGGCGGAGTGAAGCACGAGGGCAATCGCCCCCTATCTACGAGGTTTGGCTCCTATCCCCGAGGATCGGGAATTTTCTGGTCCTTACACTGAGAGAGACTCTGAATCTTCGGATGATGAAGTGGCCCCAAGAAGGAGACGTCCTGGCAAAGAGCCGATGGCCGATGGAAGGCAACGCCCTCGAAGCACCCAAGGGGCGAATCCCCAGGAAGTGCAGGAAAGGATCAGGGCTCATGAAGCTGAGATCCAAAGGCTGAGGCGTGACTTGGAAGCTCATCAGGGCACCAGACCCCAGATACCTCCTAGGGGGAGGAATCCTCCTCCTGTCATAGACCTGGATGGTCCGGTACGAAGAAGGGTTGTCGCCCCAAGAACTGATCTGAGCAATCTCCTTCCCCTTGGAGATCCTGATGATCCAACTCCACCTTTCACAGAAGAGATAATGAATGCCCATATCTCAAGGAAATTCAAGATGCCCACTATCAAAGCCTATGACGGCACGGGAGACCCCGCTAATCATGTTAGGACATTCTCTAATGCACTGCTGCTGCAACCCGTGAATGATGCTATAAAGTGTCGGCCTTCCCTCAAACCCTGTTGGGTATGGCTCAAAGATGGTACAGTCACTTGCCCCCAAACTCTATCGGATCGTTCAGAGAGTTAAGTCAGGCTTTTATTAAGTAGTTCATCAGTGGGAGAGTCGATGAGAAAAGTGCAGCATCTCTTATGAGTATTGTGCAGGGAGCTAAGGAATCCTTGAGAGATTACCTGAATCGATTCACAAAGGAGGCTTTAAAAGTCCCGGACCTTGATGATAAGGTAGCCATGATAGCACTGCAACAAGGAACTAGGGATAAGATTTTCAAGATGTCCTTGGCCAAACGTCCCCCTGAAAGCATGTTGCAGCTCCAAGAGAGGGCAGGGAAGTATATCAAGGTTGGAGAAAGTATGAGGAAGACCGTAGTAAATAATAGGCCCACTGGAAACAAGAAGAGGAAAACTGATTTAGAATATATTGTAAAGGACAAGTATCCTAGAACCGAATAAAATTCTGATTCAACCCCCAAGAAGGGAGGACCTGGGCAAAAGTTCACTGAATATGCTAAGCTGAATGCTCCTAGAAGCCAGATTTTGATGGAGATTGAGAAAGATAGAGATATTCGCTGGCCTAAGCCCTTGAAGGCTAATCCCGCCAAACTAGATAAGAGCAAGTATTGCAGATTTCACAAAGATGTTGGCCATGACACCGATGAGTGTAGGCAATTGAAAGACGAAATTGAGTTTTTGATTCGAAAAGGAAGATTGAACAAGTATACTGGAGAAGGAGGGGACAGGAATAATAATGGAAGGAAGAACTTTAAAGATCGTAGGAGGGACCAAGACGATCAGGGGCGGAATCCCCAACCTAGAAGTAGAAAAGCTCTTAGAGGCTGGTTTCATTGAGGAGATTCAATTTCCGGAGTGGTTAGCAAATCCTGTAATGGTGAAGAAGGCTAATGGAAAGTGGAGGATGTGTATAGACTTCACTGATCTGAATGATGCATGCCCTAAAGACTGTTTTCCGTTGCCAAGGATTGATACTTTGATTGATGCCACTGCTGGGCATGAGATGCTGAGTTTCATGGATGGATTTAGCGGATACAACCAGATCAAAATGCATAAGGATGACATTCCAAAGGTATCATTCATCACTGACTTTAGTGTTTATTGTTATCTTGTTATGGCATTTGGTCTTAAGAATGCAGGAGCCACCTATTAAAGGTTGGTAAATAAAATTTTTAAGGACCTTATTGGAAAGACTATGGAAGTCTATGTAGATGACATGTTAGTCAAGAGTCTAGTAAAGACTGATCATATAACCCATTTGAGGGAAGCTTTTGAGGTCCTGAGATACCACAAGATGATGTTGAATCCTACGAAGTGTGCTTTCGGAGTAGGATCTGGAAAATTTTTGGGATTGATGGTCTCAAAGAGAGGAATTGAGGCTAACCCCGATAAAACAAAGGCAATCCTGGACATGGAACCACCAAAAACTGTCAAGGATATTCAGAAGCTCACAGGAAGGGTTGCTGCGCTGGGACGATTCATCTCCAAGTCAGGAGACAAGTGCCTATCATTCTTTAAGTCATTAAAAAATATTAAGGACTTTGTATGGAGTGAAGAGAATCAGAAGGCTTTCGAAGAATTGAAGCGATATATGGCGCATGCCCCGTAATTGGCCAAGCCAGTTTTGAGTGAAGTTTTGTTCTTGTACTTGGCTGTTTCAGAGAGTGCCTTGAGCGCAGTGTTGGTTAAGGAGGAACTAAAAGTCCACAAACCCGTATAGTATGTCAGCAAAATTCTGCATGGTGCTGAATTGAATTATTCAACTATCGAGAAATTTGCTCTAGCATTGGTAATGGCTTCGAGAAAGCTGCGTCCTTACTTTCAGGCTCATCAGATTGAGGTGCTAACAAATCAGCCACTGAGAAATATCATTCACAGTCCCAAGGCAAGTGGGAGATTGATTAAGTGGGCAATAGAGCTGGGAGAGTTCGATCTCAAGTATAAGCTGCGAACGGCAATAAAAGCCCGGGCGCTAGCTGACTTCGTGGTGGAATGTACCATACCCAACCAAGAAGTCGGGGGGCAGAGAGATACCACACCACGAGACAAGGGAGTCGATAATGGGGACAAAGAGAAGGAAAAAGAATATTGGGTTCTCTATTTTGATGGAACATCAAAAACAAACTCCAGTGGAGCAGGATTGGTTTTGCAAAGCCCCGATGGGTTCTTAATTGAGTATGCTATGAAGCTAGACTTCCCAACCACAAACAATGAGGCAGAATATGAAGCCCTGATAGCTGGCCTTGGCCTAGCGGGAACACTTAGAGTCAAAAACTTAAAGGTCCGTGGGGACTCGAAGCTGATCATATCCCAGGTAAAGGGAGAATTTGAGGCAAGGGATGATACGATGGCTAAGTATGTCCGCCTAGTAAGGGCTATGATGACCAAATTTAATGAATGCCATGTTGAGCATATTCCAAGGGAAGAAAATGCTAAGGCGGATGCGTTATCAAAGTTTGCTTCATCGGAGATAGAAGAAAGTTCAGGAAGTGTGTACTTCCGTGTTTTTAAGACTAGAAGCATAGATGTTAAACTTGTGGCTCCTATAGGCCTGGGGACGTCATGGATTGATCCTATTAAGGCTCACATTCAAACCGGTTGGTTGCCAAGCGATGCAACTGAAGTACGGAAGTTAACTGTTCGGACACTAAGGTACTCTTTAATAGATGGGATTCTGTACAAAAGATCTTTCGTGTTTCCTTATTTAAGGTGTCTCAGGCCCGATAAGGCACGCTTGGCTCTTGAAGAAGTGCATGAAGGCATTTGTTGACAACACTTGGGGGGCAGGGCTTTGGCTCATAAGATAACTTGTTTAGGCTTTTATTGGCCAGAAATGATGGCTGATGCCAAAGAATATGTGAAGAAATGTGACCGCTGTCAGAAGCATGCATCTGTTGTTAGACAACCCCCCGAGATGCTGACCTCTATCAACTCGCCCATCCCTTTTGCTATGTGGGAAATGGATATTTTGGGGCCTTTCCCCATGGCCACGACACAAAGGAAGTTTCTGATTGTAGCCATTGATTATTTCACCAAGTGGATTGAAGCCAAACCTTTGGCCAAGATCACAACCAAGCAGGTTGCACAATTCCTGTGGGAAAACATTATGTGCCGATATGGAATTCCCTGTATCCTCGTCACTGACAATGGAACACAATTTAATAATGAGGAATTCAAGAAGTATTGTGAAGAAAATGAAATTGAGTTACGATTCACCTCTGTGGCTCACCCACAAGCCAATGGGCAAGCGGAAGTAGCAAATTGAATAATCCTGGATGGACTAAAAAAGAGGATCGAGAAGTCAAGAAATAATTGGGTGGATGAGATACTTCCCATATTATGGGCCTATAGGACTACCTGTAGAGTCACGACTGGAGCGACGCCCTTCATGTTGGCATATGGGGCAGAAGCAGTAGTTCCTGTGGAGATATCACATTCCTCTCCAAGGATTCAGGCTTTCAATGCAGAAGAAAATGGGGAAGGGCAGAGGTTAGCCCTGGATCTAATTGATGAAGTGCGAGATGAGGCACATGCAAAGATAGTGGAATACCAGAAAAAAGCTTCGTTATATTACAACCTAAGGGTTAAAGAAAGATTCTTCAAGCAAGGAGATTTGGTACTAAGGAAAGTGGAAGCTTCTGGTGTAGGACAGAAAGGAAAACTTGCCCCAAATTGGGAAGGGCCGTACAGAGTCAAGAGCGTTCGGGGTAGAGGAACCTACAAGCTGGAGACTATGGATGGTTTTGAAGTCCCGAGAACCTGGCACGCACAAAACCTGAAGGTTTACTACGTGTAAGATAGTCGAAGTACGATTCTCACTTGTCATTGTGACAAGTAGGTTTAAAAGCACCTTGAAGCTTTGTTTGCGTAGGATTTTATATTCCAGTAGAATTTACATTGTCCAGTTATTATTGATTAGGGTCGAACCCATGCTATGTAAGGTTTTGGAAAACCAGACTTCATGTTAAAGAGTTTGAAATTATTTCAATCTAAGGATGTTTAAAGTTCAAATGCATATTAAGTATTGTAAAGATAAATTAGAAAGAGACAAGTAAGGAAAGCAGCATATGTAATAACCCCGAAGGGTAACAAGTTCTGGCATAAACAAAGTTCACATATTGTCTCGAAAGAAGATATACATAAAAAAACTTAGGCCTCGGAAGGCTCAGATTCTTCGGAACCACTATTCGAAGTCTCCTCGAACGTCTCAGTCGTCCCCTCAGAAGTCCCCATAGAGGTTCCATCAGAACCGCCTTCGGATGCTTTGGATGATGCGGGAGACACTAGATTCTGAGGCGCAGCCCTTGAAGGCTCTTCCACCCTGACCTACTTCACAGCAGGCGCAGAATCTTCTTCGGAAGAAGTCTCCTCCTCCCCAGAGCTGGATTTGAGTTCTTTCCTCTTGTGGTCTGGGCTCCCTGAAGGGTCGTCTTTGATCAGATCAGCAAGCTTGTCAGTAACACCCCCAAGCTCCGGAACTCGCACAGGGCAAGGAAAGGAGGACTGCTCGAGGACTTCCAGAAATTCATCTTGGATGGCCTCCACAGTAGCATCTCAGCCTTCTTTATAGCTAACTGGGTGTAGGAGGGCATCGTGCTCCACCATCAAGTCCTTGAACTCCTGGGTGTCCATCCAGCCGTCAAAGGCTTTATCCTTCTGAGCCTTCAGAATAACATTTTCAGCCCGGGCCGTTTCCAGGTTAGAAGTGGAAGAGGCCAGTTGAGCTTCAAGGGCCTCTATTCTCTGGTTGGCCTCCTCTAACTTCTTGTTAGCATCCTCCAGGCCAACCTTCCAAGCCTTAGCTTGGTGAATCGCCCCTTCGAAATGGGCGTAAGCCTGCAAGAGAAGCAGCAAAAGTATGAAAAAAGAAACATAAAAAGGCAAGTATGAAGGGCATAGGAAAAGGACGTACCGTCGCTAAAGCCTGGGCTCCAAAAAGCTCATTCCCCTCTAAGTCCTATTGAAGGACAAAGTCTTGATAGTCCACCGGGGAGATGGAATGCTTAGACCATTCCTTGGCCAGCGCCGTGCTGCCAACGATTGAATCCTTGCCCCGGATCCCCCAAGCAGGTTGAAAATAGGCCCCTGGTCTCTGCTTGGTGCGCAAAACTTGGCTGGGGCCTTCCTCGCCTGGTTCCATTGCTTGGAGGAGGAACTCAGGGAAGCGGTCACCGAGGCGTGGGTCTTTAAAGACCTTTCCAGCCCTCTTCATCCTGGTTGTCTCCAGGTCTTTAGGCTTGGTAGCCTCCTCAATCTTCTCAGCCACTGCGACAAGCGAGATAAGTTGAAGAATCAGGGGAATAAAAAATGAAGGAAATAAAAAAGAGGTAAGGAAGGAAACTTACTTTTCTTAGGGATGGGCGAGAGGCCGCGTTCTACCAGGACGGTCTCCCGGATAAGGTCCCAAGAATGGGAAGTCCCATTATCTTGCGTAAGGAGGGTGAAAGCTCTAGCCTCCTCCTCAGACAAAGTTATATCATTTGGGCTCCCATCAACGGCAAGCCCAAAGGACGACCGAAATAGGGTGCCCCAATCTCCACCCTCCCAAACGACGAACAAAAAATCTTTCTTCCACCCCAAGTTATTGTCAGGGATGGACTTCCCGTTCACAATGTGGGGAATAGTGGGATGCTGGTTTAGAGAAACCCAACCCGGACTTTTATCAGGGCTGTTTTTGAACTGGAAAATTTTCCTGAAAACGGCAACGGAAGTAGGGACATTGTGCTTGGCACATTGTAACAGATAGCACAGAATAAACCTCCAAGAATTAGGGGGAGTTGGCAAGGGCTGATGCCCATATCAGCTAGTAATAGAGGAATGAACGGATGAAATGGGAGTCTGATACCTGCCCTTAGAGTATCCCTATAGACGCATAATGCGTCCTTCTTCCACTGACAGGCCCTATCGGTCGGACCTGCAAGAACCAGCTTAAAAGGTTCCATGATTTTGAAGCAGCTGCTCAACTTTTCCAGCTCCTTGGGATCCCGCAAAGCACTAATATGGTCATGCGCGTCCAGATGCGCATCAGACGGGTACTCATCCCCTCGAGTGTTGATCATGTCGATTAAAGAAGTGTACCTTGATCGAATAGGGAATTCATTGGACTTTCTAGCCACGTTCATTTTGGCCAAGCGAGTCATTTTCTTGTCAGCCATCTGAAAAGGGGGGGCACATAGACATGTTATCCTAAAAAGGCACATAATGAAAAAGAAGACACAAGAAGTAAAGGGAGGGACTTTACCTGAAGAAGCGCTCCTAAAAAAGGCTTTGAGCTCCGACTTGCTGTTATTGCTCTGAGAAACTTAGCAGGAGGAGAAAGAAGAAAAACTTAGAAATGAGAAAGTGAGCAGTAGTAGCCTCTCCTTACTCCTTTATATAAGAGGAAAAGGGAAGTTGAAGGGACGAAAGCCCATTAAGGAAAGAGGCCCAAAGAAAAAAGCCCAGAAAAAAGGTATATTCCAGAATAATTCCAAGGAATTCTAGAGAATTCCAAATCAATAAAGAGGCCCAGTAAGATTTAAGGCCCAATAAAGAGGCCCAGTAAGATTTAAGGCCCAATAAAGAGGCCCAGTAAGATTTAAGGCCTAATAAAGAGGCCCAGTAAGATTTAAGGCCCAATAAAGAGGCCTAGTAAATATTTAAGGCCCAATAAGAAGGCTAGGCCCAAATCCAATTAGGATTTGGAAAAGGTAATAACCTAAATTGTAGCCCTAAAAGTTGTAAGGCCCAATGAAGTTAGCTAGTGGAAGACCAGAATTTAGGTCGAACCCCAGGTCGTGAATCCTGCCCGAAATCTTTCGAGCAGGCACCCGAAAATAACGGGTAAAAAAGACCAAAATTCAGGTCGAACCCCAGGCCGTGAATCCTGCCCGAAATCTTTCGAGCAGGCACCCAAAAATAACGGGTAAAAAAGACCAGGATTCAGGTCGAATTCCAGGTCGTGAATCCTGCCCGAAATTTTTCTACTAGACACACGAAAACAACGAAAATAACAGGACTGGATTGAGGTCGAAGCTTCGACCAGGAATGAGGTCGAAATGAACCAAGTATTTTTCAAGAATGGGGTTTAAAACCTAGACTAAAACCCAGGTTGAAATCGACTAGGATCCTGGTCGAAAACCAGGTCGTGAATCCTAGTCGAAATCCTTCGACCAGGAAGCATGAGAAACAGAGAATTTTCGAACAGGAATCAGGTCGAAACATCGACTAGAATCCTGGTCGAAATCCTAATCGAAAAGTTCAAGACCAGGAATTGAAAAGAGGGGTAAGTTTTCGACCTATATCCAGGTCGAAAGTTCGACTAGGATCCTGGTCGAATTCCAGGTCATGGATCCTAGTCGAACTCCTTCGACCAGAATTGCAAGACTGGCCCATATTTTCGACTAGGATCCAGGTCGAAATTTCGACAAGGATCCTGGTCGAAAAAGGGCTGAAAATATGAAAAATCCCAGAAAAATAAGGATAAATTCCAGAAATTAAAGGAAAAAATCCAGAAAATTAAGAAAAAATCCCGGAGTCAAAGGAATAATTCCTGAAAATTAAGATAATTCCTGAATAAAGGGAATAAAAGTAAATCGTTGTAAACGTGTAGGTCGCTCCACACTTTACGCAAAACGATACCCAGTAAGGGAATAATTGAACTTAACTTTCGCGAAATCTTATACGGTTTCTCAAAAGTTGGGGGGCAAATGATAGGGATGAATAAATCCTGATTGCATAATTAAATATTACAGTTTGGGCTGCAAGGCCCAATAAGAAGATGTATGACATTCAGACCAGAAAGGTTAACATGTTGATCAGGCCTGATGGACCAGATCAGGCCAGATGGAACAAAGAAGGCCCAAAAACCCTGTATATTAATTAATTTCATAACTAATTAATAAAGGAGAAATCAGCTATTGAGAAGAGTCCGGATAAGGATATAAATCCTTGCAGATTAGCCCCAAGGGGACCTAAAAGGATAAGGAATCAGTTTCCTACTATCTAGGACTCCGAAGTCCATTCTAACTATGAGACTTGCTCACCAAGTCTCCTATACCAAGTCCAATTCAAGGACTCCCACATCTATATAAGGGGTCTCACCCCACAAATCAGAACTATATTTTTTGTCTTGATCCTTGGCAATCAGCAAGGTACGTAGGCATCTTGTTAAGGCAGATTGAGTCACGAAACACAAGAGCAGTCAAATCGAGCCTTGAAGCTAACGTTCCTTAGTACTAAATACAAAGATTATATATATTAGTTTTTAATCCATAACATGCGTCCAGGGTGATGACCAGTGGGGAATTCGTCCATCTACTAGTAGAATAGGTTACTTATTGGTATCTTTGCCTGATCAGCAAGATATCAGGTTTATGTCAAGGTTTTCTCCTTTCCAAATATATTGGATATTGCAACTCTGTTTATAATTTTCATAACAGAGGTTTTCATGGAAAGAATGAAATGTATATATACAGGTGTATACATATATCGGGACTTAATGAAGTATCTCGTAACTTCATTATTTATAATGATATTTCAAAGATTGAATCTATCCAAGTCTTTTCTTGTAGTCTCATCTATGTGATGAACTTTTGAAACTGATTATACCTTGAACGGTGGTAGTTCAAGTAGTATTCGGAAAAGATATAATTATATTGGAGTATCTTGTAACTTCATCTTTTCAACTTATATCTGGTTAATGATTATCTTATGCATGACAAAGATTTTCACAAAAACGTTGAGACAAGGTTAGATTATGAGATCACCTTGCAACGATATTTTTATACAGTTATAAACTGGAACTCTGTGTTTATTATGCATGGAAGAGGACTTCCAAGATTTTGAAAAGCATATGTACATATATACTGAATATTTTGCGACTTGGTCGCGTTAAGATGTCAAACTTGGTTCATTTCTTCTTGACCAAGACTTTCATGAGTACTATGAGAATGCTCATATATTGTTAATTATTATACATATTATTTCGGTGGGCTTGTTGCTCACCCTTGCTTTCTTCTTTCATCACACAACAACAGATAGAAAAGATGAACAGGACCAAGCTCCCAATTCGCAAGCGGTTAGGAAACGTTCCGCAGTTTCCTGTAGGCGTTGATGTCGTTGTAGCTGAGGTGGGAACTACCAGTAGGCTAGGCTTTCAACTTTTGTTGTGCTAGACTTATGTATATTTAAGAATTGTACTAATGGCAAAGAATATGTAAATTTATTCAGAAACCCATTTAAGGTGTAATGGTTTATAATCTTGGAATAAAATGACTTGTGTTATTTTTGGTATTCATCTCTGAGACTATAACTTGTGGTGTGTGTGTGTATTATGGGGTCATAGTACGCAGTCGTTGGTTGTTTATAAAGATTGAGTGTTACTAAGGGAAATAGAACTCGTGACAAACCGGATCCCCGACCCCGGATTTGGGGTTGTTACAGAAATGGAATCAGAGCCAAGCGTTATAAACCTCAGAGATGATGTGACGTTAAGATAATAAGTTCACTAAGAGAATTAGAACTCTTGCCAAGTTCATAGTCGGGCTACCTAACGTAGTACTGACAGTTAAAACCCCTACGGGAACCCTTATAAATATTATGATAGTAACATAATTCGTTCTCGTATAGGGCAGCGGGGCACCGAACCCTGAGGTTCAGGAGCATCAGCATGAGGATGTTTTATTACATATTGGAGATCAAATTGTGAATCCAATAGAGTACCCTAACGAGGGACCGGATGAGATTCATATTGAGAATGTTGCGGTTGAGGATGTTATCCCAGAAGGGATTATTGCTGAGGAGGATCTGATGAAGGATCCTGACGAGAATGAAGAGAGGACCGCTGAGGAATTGATGACCATAGTCAGGGCGACTACCAGAGCTAGAATGGCCGCGAGGGTGGCACTAGAGGATGAAGAGTTACCAAGGGCACAAAGGATAATGATGGCAAAAGGAGTGGGGCCTTCCACGACACCAATTATACCAGTATCAGACCCTCTTCCAGAGGTTCCTGTAGACATCCATGAGGTTCCACCAATTCCTGTTCCCTCCCCTGTACAGAGCCCAGCACCTACTGAGGAAATGCCACCTTTATCTCCTGCACCATTGTCACCTGATACCGTGCTTGGTGATCCATTTGGATCCCCTGGGTCTGCACCACCTGCACCCCATGGACTGCTAGATGCTACCACTCAGGCTTCTCTTATCGCCGATTATCATATGACTTTGGGTGGCCTGTCTGAGGCCCATAATGTTAGGAGTGTTCTATTGGATCGACTTACTGCACCAAGGATTGAGGGCGGGGTACTTCCAGCAGGATTAGCTTATAGCATGGACAGGATTGAGGCTACCACCCGAATTACAGCTAGAGGCCATCTTGAGGGTCAGGTTGATCCAGCTCTACTTGCGACTATCTTAGACCTCATCCCCTCTGTAATGGAGCAGGTTAGGGATGTCGTGTGTGCCCGCATTTCTTGATCCATGGTAGTGTGCAGAGCCAGAGCGATCAGACAAGGGTTTCATGTAGCACCGCTTTTGGAGGATTAGCCTAAGTGATGAATGATCAGTTTTAATGACTAGATGATTATCTATGGTAGTACTTTTGGGATAGAAGCGATCAGATCAAATGATGTAAATCTCTTTAATGTGTTCAGTTGTTGTACCCTCGAACAAATGGTTATGTATATATTCGTTAATTTCAGTTCAGAACAGTTTGTTTGTGATAAGTTCATATTGTTAATTGCACTATTAACACTTAAGAGTGTCATGAAGTTTATAGAACTTGAGAATTCATAATTTGCAATCATGTAAGGACTGAACGAGGGAAAGACTTAAGCAAAGTAAGTAAGACAAATATCCAGAGATTCTCAAAATTTTTCCAAGCATTATGCCCCCACGAGGAATAAGATTAGGGGTAAACCTTGAATGTGATAATCAGGGAGGTCGCAATTAAGATATAAGGAACCCAGAATATAATGAAGTGGAAAATGAGGATTTTAAATTAAAAGATGACCCCAATTATGGGGAGTAGGAAGAAATAGTTAGACTGAGAAAACAGAAGTCGAGCAAGATAGGAAGAACCAGGATGGTACTCCTATTGGGCAATCCATGGACCTGCCTAAAACAAAACTTATACTTTTATCCTTAACCACCACCTTGAGGAAACAATGTTGTGTGAAATTCTTTCAGGACCTTTAAGTCGCTAAGCTCTTAGAGTTCCAAGGAACAAGCTGACCCTGTCGAGGCGAGAGCCCGGTTAAAAGAAATAGAGAAATCATTTGAGATTCTAAATGATTGACGAAGCGCAAAAGACTATTTTTGTCACCTAACTTCCTAAGAGAGAGGCCACCCGCTGGTGAAAAACCAAGAAAGGCACGGAGCCAGAGGTTAGAATAAACTGATTAAAGTTCAATCAATTGTTTTCGAGAAAGTAATTCCCAAGGTTATGGAGATAGTGTAAAAGCTTTAGAGCCAGAACAAAGGCGGATGAGTATGATGAATTATGAAGCTAAGTTGTAAAAGTTGTCAAGATTCGTTCTAATGACAAGAATCCCAGAACGACGTGATGTTTGAAGTCAATGAGTAGTGGGTTCATGGAATGATTGTAATAGAAAAGAAAATAAAAAGAAACTGAAGTGGAAAGGAAAAATAAAGACAATATAGTTTGAGGAATGATAAGGGAGTTGGGTGTGAGGAAACCCTAAAGACTCGTAGCAATAGAAATAGAAAAGTATGTAATCGTCAGAATGAGGGTGATTCACCATGAGTTAAAGTTGATGGTTGAAGGCATAAGAGATACATATATTTTATCCCCTGTAAGTGGGGAGGATTCGAGAAAACCTTGAGATAGTTCGAAGGATAAATAATGAGGCGTGGATAGACTGATGAGACAAGAAAGTAAGAAATTAGGAAAATTGGATGAAGGAAGTGACCTTCAAGAATGTGAAGTGTAAGACCGGTGGCATGATACCCAGAAAGGGAGATGCCAGGTATGAAAGATATCCCAACATTGAGATGACCGTTGAGATCAACAACAAAAGTAAATGATGAATTATTAAGAAGTTCACGTTGAACACGACCAATATCTTCCAGAACATCCTTGTTATCGTTACCAAATTAGGCAAGAAAAGCGGATAAACGTTGTTATCTTTTGAAGGCCATATTGATTGACCTCATTTTGAATACAGATGTTATTGTGAAATTAGGCATATACTATCGAGGTGGGAATGATTGAATAAGACACCCTTATCAGGGATATATGACTTGATTTATCCATGGAAGGATGCATGTACCTTTTTAAAGGTGGAATTAAGGATAGAACATCTGTAACTTAGAATGAATCCTAGGGGAATGCATAAAGGTTGGCATTTCACCGTTAATAGGTATAGTATGAGTTTTGACAGTATAAATTGGAAATGATTAAGGTAACAACAACCTTTAAGGACTAGTGGAGAAATTTTTCAGAACTATATAGACAATAATTCTGGTATTAGTAAATGGTATCTTGATATGCCCTATGCCTAGGGTGTACCTGATGAAGGATTTAAGGATAACCTTAGAGGTTTTACAAGGAGAAAGGTAGTATTCAAAGTTCTCAAGAATAGAAATTTGGATAAAGAAAATATGATGTAATAATAATAAGGCCAAGTGGGGCACATGTTAAACTATGAGAAAGTATAGATAGAACCCAATGAAGGTCAAGATTGGTGAAAACAAGAAGGACCCAAGATAAGAGACGTCCTAAGTATGATCAAGAGTCAGTCGTGATAATGTTAACCTCTAAAGACCGAGGCAATAACTTATGGAAAAATGGTGATATTTTTTTTTCTCTCACCAATGCTTAAGGAAGAGCATTTTCACACAAGCAGTGATTTGAAATGAGGTAGAAAATTTAATTGGAGGGGTTAAAATGATATTGATTGTAAGGAAATTTTACTATCAGGAAAGGCCAAAGAGGTGGCTGACACTTTAAGTGTAAGAGGACAATTATAGGCACTCGTGCCAGAGGAATACAGTGATAAAGATTAAATCCGTGAAGTTGTAATATGGTTTAAAAGATTGACATTCCTTCTGATGATTGTGCGATACTCAACCGTGATAGTAGTTTGGTAAATATTTAATTTATGTAATCGTCGTGAGCGGGCTATCTACCTTATAAGGTCATATCATGAGATAAGCCAGGACCATGTTACGAAAGGACTAAATGAACCTTTGAGCTTCATGAAGACATATGGTTAATAATGGTATTAACCTGCTATCGTTGCTTTTATTGAAACTCTTCTGCAATTTTATCTGCTTCATGTCATATGTACGCCAAGTTCAGGGGTGTTCTTCATGAATCATGGAAATGTGATTATGTTGCCTCCTTAAAAGAATTTGATACGACATGTATGGACTCCGTATGGTTAGCTATTAAGATTTCATAGAAAAAGAATGACTACAGTAGGTCAGTGGTGGACCATAGTAATACAACAATGATTCTGCAAGTAATGAGCCGATTACTTGCAACCGTGAGAGTTGTATTGGAATGGATGTTGAGATTGAGTACCACTAATCGGGTCGTGGTGGTGTATAAGTTATCATTGATAGACTAATTAAGTAGATTATATACCCATTGAATACTTATTCCTTCTTATCAATAGAGAGTCGTATTACTATATAAGGAAGGTTGCGGTGCAAGCATAGGATTCTAGTAACGATGATGTCTAGAATGAGACCCCAGATTCGATTATTCGATAATGAGGGAATTTCAAAGGTGATTGAGTATAAGCTCGAGGAAGAGCATGGGTCCATAGAATGATGGACGGAATAGCAAAAATATTTAAGCATGTGAAATGCGATGCGATAATACTTGATGTTGATATATATACACATATGTTTTTTCTCCTATGACAAACCTCTATAGTTCAGATATAGATTCCAAGCCAGATATTTTGTGGCAGTATATTTTTTTCATATATACAATTCTCTTCAATTCGTTCTTTTCTCTTCTTTTCATTTCATGTAAGCTGAGAAGAACAACCCTTCCAGAAGGGGAGGTATTGTCGAATGACTATATATCTGTGTGATAGAGCCTAGTAGGATACCACATGTTGTTTAATTGCTTGTCAAGTACTAAAGGTTGGCCACCTTCTCTACTAACTATGCAATAGAACAAGTGTTCATGATCATAGTGATCTCTCAATAAATTATTTTACTTCTACACGAAGGACCAAGCTTTCAAAGATGGAGGCATCTAGAGATGAAGTGGTACCAAGTATGGTGGTATTCGGAAATGGAAACACATTCGTGATACTAAGGTTGACGCGATTATTAAAAGGTTATAAAACTCTAGCGAGTAAAGGTATATCTAGAATAATATTATGTACTGAAGATAGTAACGACTACGAACTGGAAAAGAATGGGTATTGAGAAACAAAAGCTATAATTCTAGAAGCTATGAGGAGAGTCTGTGCAATAGACTTGAAAGAATTTGGAATGATCACTTAACGCGGATTGAGTTTTCTTACGATAATAGATCGTATGTCAATATCGAGGTATCGCCATATGAGATCCTCGATGGAAGACAATGTCGATCTCCCTTATGTTAGGATAAAGTTGTAAAGCACAAGATGCTCGGACCCACAGTAGTCCAAAGGACCAAAGATATAATAGATCTAATCAGAGGACGGCTGGTAGTAGCCCAAGATGGACATAAGAAGTATGTTGATTTGACACGAAAGGACAAAGAATAGGAAGTAGGGGATCTAGTGCTGTTATAGGTATTCCCTTGGAAATGATGGATGAGGTTCGGAAAGAAAGGAAAGCTAAGCCCACGAATTGTTTGACCCTTGGATATATTAAGACGTATTGGAAAGTTAGCTTACGAGCTAGCCTTACCCCCGAACCTACAACAAGTTCGTAATGTGTTCCATGTGTCAATGCTAAGGAAGTATCATCGGGATGCCAGACACATAGTGGAGTACGGGCAGGTGGATATGCAACCAGATCTGACTTACGTGGAGAAACCAGTAAAGATTATAGATAAGAAGGAACAGGTGCTTCGGAATAAAGTGATCAAGCTAGTCAGAGTGCTATGACAGAATCATAATATGGAGGAATCAACTTGGGAACTAGAGAGCGCAATGCCAGAAAAGTACCCCCAATTGTTTTTTATCTGATTCCGGGACAGAATCCTTTTAAGGAGGGGAGACTGTAATAACCCCAAAAATATTCAACTTTTTGTAACCCTTATGAATAGTGATTTTGCTGATTATGCTGAATAAGAAAATTTTTCATGCCACACTTTATAGAGGTTCTTTTATTGTTATTCTGAGATCTTATTAGTACTCTATATGGTATATAAGTGTATGTAAAAATCGTCAGAATCCAAATTCGAACACTTTGATTTTTCCCGAAAATCCACCAGATACGAAAGAATGGAGTATAAGGTAACAGGATAAAAAGGATTTAAATTCAAGGATTATAAGAGAGGATCATAAAAGGAATATAATGTACTGAGAAAGGTTAAGGGAACCCAAGTAATAAGATCCCGGGTATGATCCCTCAAATGATAAACGAAAATGAAAGTTAAGCGAACCGTATAACAGATCATCGATCATTAGCCAAGTAATTAGGAGTTAATCAAAGAGGTTAGTGATGATGATGTCATCACACCAACAAGAAGAAGACAAGTGTGGGAAGATGACATAAGAGGATGACATAAGCATGACACAATGGGAAGGAATTGTTGGTTGATTATAAGTCACACAAATTTTACCATGGTAAAAGGTTAATTAACAACAAAAACAAAGCAACCAAGCCAAAACAAATCAAAAACACAAAACACAAGTTGACTTTCACTTTCCAAGCAAAGAAGCTCTCGGCCTTTGTCCATTTCAAGAAAGAAGAAAATCCAAATTTAAGTTCCAAGCTTTGTTAATTAGTGAGGTAATTATCCAAGGTTCCTTGTACATAGATATAGATATCCTATGAATCTAAGCTTCCAATTCCTTCACAATCTCTTCCAATAATTCATGGAAGAAGAGAGTGAATAGTGTTTTTCAAGAACTTGAAATTTTGATCTTGTGTTTTTGTTTAGATAAAGCTTTAGTAAGGATTTTCCAAGGTTGTTTCAAGCTCATTAGTTACTCCTACTCACAAGGAAGGTATAATCTCTTAACCTAGCCTTATTATTGAATGTTAAGAGCTTGTTATGAGTAGTAGAGTTCATGAGAGGCATGATTATTGTATATTTAGATATTGGTTGGTTTTGTAATGTTTTTGGAGTTGTAAATCTTGATTATTAGTTAATGAACTTAAGTATAAGCTTTTAGTTCATGATTGAGATTAGTATAAATTGGAAATCTTGAGATTATGGGGCTGTTACCTTGAGATTGTGGGATTTAGTAATGATTATGTGGATTGTGGATTGATTGTGGTTTTAGATTATGGATGCGCGTAAACATAGCCGTCGTAATGCCCGATTTACCTTAGACTGCTTTTGTTCTTAACATCAGGACCCGTGAACTCACTGTTAGGTTTTTACCATTGCCATGATTAGATAGTTCATGTTACGAGCTTCATTTCGATATGTGGTTCGCTTAAATCCGATGTACGGTTTAGGAGAAACGACCGTTTTAAGTAACGGCATTTCGCGAACGAACCATTACCCCTCGCCTTACTTTGGAACCTTGGTTAAGGACCTTAAATGACTAATTGGGGTATGAAACAATTATGTAAAGTGGATTAAGAAGTTGGCAGGGTACTCGCAAAAGAATCGCCTTAAAATTCCTAATGGTTAATTTATTAAAAATGGTGGAGCCGAGGGTACTCGAGTGACTTAAGTGAATCATTAAGTGTGAAAGCGAACGTTAGGGTCTAATTAGTTAAAGTATAGATTCTTAAGCGACTTTGGTTTAATTCCAACTTATATGTTGTTTATAGATTACCAGACTCATCCCAGGACTTTTACCACCCCCAGTCGCTCAGGCAAGTTTTCTACCCGATATACTGTTGTTGTGATGTAAATATATGTATATGCATTATCTTGTGATAAGTGCATGATTGTTATTAGCAAATTTTGCGATATATTGGAGCATGTTGATATGGTATATATGCATGTCTGTTTCGTAATCTTAATATCTAATTGTTGATTCAAATACTTATAAGTTGCATAATACCTATGCTAGAGATAAGCAGTAGTTGCGTATACCCTTAGTATAGGGGACCCAAAGGTGAACATTTTCTAAACCGGGAGTCGATGTTCCTGAGTATAATATATATATATATATTGATATAGTTTTCAAAACTATTAATCGAATAAGGTTTATTTGATAACTTTACTTTATTTAATTAAAATTATCTTGAATATTCATTCGAGGACTTATGACTCCGCTTATTTTATTTAATGAATATTATCTTGAATATTCATTCGAGGACTTATGACTCCGCTTACTTTATTTAATGCATATTATTTTGAATATTCATTCGAGGACTTATGACTCCGCTTATTTACTAAATAATATTCTTTATTTTATTAAAGAATAATGTTTCTATTGCGGCCAGGGTGATGACTAGTGGGGAATTCGTCCATCTACTAGTAGAATAGGTTACTCATTGGTATTTTTGCCTGATCAACGAGATATCAGGTTTATGCCAAGGTTTTCTCCTTTCCAAATTCATTGGATATTGCAACTCTGTTTATAATTTTCATAACAGAGGTTTTCAAGGAATGTATGAAATGTATATATATAGGTGTATATATATATCGGGACTTAATGAAGTATCTCGTAACTTCATTATTTATAATGATATTTCAAAGATTGAATCTATCCAAGTCTTTTCTTGTAGTCTCATCTATGTGATGAACTTTTGAAACTGATTATACCTTCAACGGTGGTAGTTCAAGTAGTATTCGGAAAAGATATAAGTATATTGGAGTATCTTGTAACTTCATCTTTTCAACTTATATCTGGTTAATGATTATCTTATGCATGACAAAGATTTTCACAAAAACGTTGAGACAAGGTTAGATTATGAGATCACCTTGCAATGATATTTTTATATAGTTTTAAACCGGAACTCTGTGTTTATTATGCATGCAAGAGGACTTCCAAGATTTTGAAAAGTATATGTACATATATACTGAATATTTTACGACTTGGTCGCGTTAAGATGTCAAACTTGGTTCATTTCTTCTTGACCAAGACTTTCATGAGTACTATGAGAATGCTCATATATTGTTAATTATTATACATATTATTTCGGTGGGCTTGTTGCTCACCCTTGCTTTCTTCTTTCATCACACAAAAACAGATAGAAAAGATGACCAGGACCAAGCTCCCAATTCGCAAGCGGTTAGGAAACGTTCCGCAGTTTCCTGTAGGCGCTGATGTCGTTGTAGCTGAGGTGGGAACTACCAGTAGGCTAGGCTTTCAACTTTTGTTATGCCAGACTTATGTATATTTAAGAATTGTACTAATGGAAAAGAATATGTAAATTTATTCAGAAACCCATTTAAGGTGTAATGGTTTATAATCTTGGAATAAAATGATTTGTGTTATTTTTGGTATTCATCTCTGAGACTATAACTTGTGGTGTGTGTGTATATTATGGGGTCACAGTACGCATTCGTTGGTTGTTTATAAAGATTGAGTGTTACTAAGGGAAATGGAACTCATGACAACCCGGATCCCCGACCCCGGATTTGGGGGTGTTACAGTTGTTGAAAGAAAGAACAGAACTCTTATTGAAGCTGCACGAACTATGCTTAATGAAGCAAAGCTACCAATCTATTTTTGGGCTGAAGCTGTGCAGACTGCTTGTTTCACTCAGAATGCAACACCGTATGAGATGGTGAAGAAAAAGAAGCCAAATCTGAAGTATTTTCATGTATTTGGATGCAAGTGTTTTGTTCTTAAGACTCATCCTGAACAGCTATCCAAATTTGATCTAAAAGCTGATGAAGGAATTTTTGTTGGATATCCAATTTCCACAAAAGCCTTCAGAGTCTACAATTTAAGAACAAGGGTTGTCATGGAATCTATCAACGTCTCTTTTGATGATAAGAAGATTTCTGGACTTGAAGATTTCAATGATCATGATCATTTGAGATTTGAAAATAAAGATTTAAATTCTGATACTGTATATCCTGACAGTCTAAATCCTGATACTGCAAACTCTGATGGATTAAACTCTGATGTTATTGAAACTGTGGTGACTACGCTAAAGGAAGATGCACCTGTGCAGGGGAGCACACTGAAGATACAACCACATCTCAAGAAGCATCAGAACCTACAACTAGCTCTTCAAGTTCTGATTTATCAAATTCTGATGAGCCAAGTTCTTATAAGTCTGGAAACTCAAATTCTGAAGGATCCAACTCAGAGAGCATAGTTTCAGGGGGAGCATTAGAAAATGTTGATGAAGACAGCGTGGATCATGGGGGAGCATCCAGTTCTAGAGAAAACCTTCCATCTGCAAGGAAGTGGACTAAATCACATACACCTGACTTAATTATTGGAAATCCTGATGCAGGTGTCAAAACTAGAACAGCTACATAAAATGAATGTCTTTATAATTCTTTTCTTTCTCAGACTGAACCAAAGAAAGTGGAAGAAGCTCTTCAAGATGCTGATTGGGTGCAAACAATGCAGGAAGAGTTAAATGAATTTGAAAGAAACAAAGTCTGGACCCTAGTGCCAAGACCAAAGAACAGATCTGTTGTTGGTACAAAGTGGGTGTTCAGAAAAAACTAATAGTGATGGCATAATTACAAGGAATAAAGCAAGGCTGTTTGCAAAAGGAATTCTCAACAGGAGGGAATTGATTATGATGAAACATTTGCACCAGTTGCTAGATTGGAATCCATAAGGATATTTTTGGCTTATGCTGCTCACAAAAAGTTACTGCCTTTCAAATGGATGTGAAAAGTGCTTTTCTTAATGGAGAATTGGAAGAGGAAGTATATGTTGAACAACCTCCAGGCTTTGTAGATTCCAAACTTCCAAATCATGTCTACAGGCTTGATAAAGCACTTTATGGCCTTAAGAAAGCTCCAAGAGCATGGTATGAGACTTTAGCTCAGTTTCTTCTAGAAAGTGGATTCAACAGAGGAACTATTGACAAAACACTGTTCTACCTCAACCATGGAAAGGACTTACTTTTGGTGCAAATATATGTTGATGATATCATTTTTGGTTCTACAAATGACAGACTTTGTAAGAAGTTTGCCAAACTGATGCAGTCAAGATATCAAATGAGTATGATGGGGGAACTTAGCTATTTTCTGGGCCTTCAAGTCAAGAAGAATGAAGAAGGCACTTTTATTTGTCAATCCAAGTACACCAGAAATTTGCTGAAGAAATTTGGAATGCAAGATTGTTCAAGTGCATCCACTCCCATGGCCACTGCAACAAAATTGGATAAGGATACTGATACATCAGTAGATATTACTGATTACAGAGGTATGATTGGCTCCTTACTCTATCTAACTGCAAGTAGACCTGATATCATGTATGCTACCTGTCTTTGTACAAAATTTCAAGCAGATCCAAGAGAACCTCACTTAACAGCTGTGAAAAGAATTTTCAAGTACCTTAAGGGTACAGCTGATCTGGGATTGTGGTATCCTAGAGAATCAGATTTTAAGCTAATAGGTTACTCAGATGCAGATTTTGCAGGATGCAAAATTGACAGGAAAAGCATAAGTGGAAGCTGCCAATTTCTTGGAGGCAGATTAGTTTCTTGGTTTAGCAAGAAACAAAAGTCAATTTCCATATCAACTGCAGAAGCAGAGTACATTATTGCAGGAAGCTGTTGTGCACAGATTCTTTGGATGAAGAATCAGTTACTAGATTATGGGTTAACATATTTTAAAATCCCTATTTACTGTGATAATCAAATTGCCATTGCTATGACAGGTAATCCAGTTCAACACTCAATGACAAAGCACATCAGCATTAGGTACCACTTCATAAGGGAACATGTGGATGAAGTTACAGTGGAATTGCACTTTGTTCCAACAGATCAACAACTAGCAGATATGTTCACAAAACCACTGTGTGAAGCTACTTTTACAAGATTGGTAAATGAACTTGGAATGATTTCAGGTTCTTTCTCTAAATCTGCTTAGTTTATGTTCTGATACATCAGACCTTATGATCAGTATTTACATATATTACTATCTTTGTGTATTCTGTGCTTAAATTGAAAATTGCTTAAGTACTGGTTATTGTCTGATGTCAATTTCTAAACTCTGATAGTGATATGATTACTTCTGTGACTATTCAATGCAATGAGGATAATTGTGTTAGATGCTGACCTAGTAGTCTTCAATATACTAATGTTCCATGTTTGAAGTAATTGTTCATGTGGAAATCTTTTAACACAAACAAATTCTGATATTGAGCTTAGTTAAGTTTACTTTGTGTATCTTATTACTAAGTCAAAAACTAGAATAGTGCTTCTTATCTGTTAAGTTCTGATGTTAGTAAATCTGATGGATGTACTAAGTGCTGATAAACCTCACTTATCAAAAGAAAAAGGAAAAGAAAAAGGGAATAAAAATCAGGTACTCCTTTGAGATCTAGAGTAAAAATGTGGAAGGGAAGACCCAAGTGCATTGCTGGTATTAAGTAATATGCATCAGAAAAGTAAAATAAATATTTTTCTTGGTGACTTTTCACACTCTATGATTACTGGAGAAATACTCTGATAATAGCATAAATTGTGATAAGCAGTCGTAAATCACTTACACTGAGAAGCCACTGTAAAATGGAATTTCAAAAGATGCATAAAATGAGCACAAAATAGTTGAGGTGGACTCTTTCATGAACTCATTCTAAAATAGACCTCATAATACTAACAGATTTTGAGCACAGTTCTTAGTTATGCCTTATTTCTAAGATGTACTGAAGTGAATCAGACTTTAATCTTTATCTGATATTTAGCTTACTGCACTCATATACACTCCATATGAATGATGAAAATTATTGTGGTGATAAATGTGGTTTTAGATGAACAGGTTAAGTGTCACTTGTAAAAATTCCGAGGACAAGTAATGATGGAAATTCTGATGATTAAATTCTGAAGAAACGAAATCAGAATTTGTGTGAAGAATTACAGAAATAGGCATTCACCTTTCGAGTTAAGGAATCATGTTCTGATAACTATTAAGTTCTGATATAAGTCTAAATTCTGATATTAAATCCTGATTCTTTACTTGACTTATTTGTGGTTAAAATCTGAAACAGTCATATTTAAAATCAGAATATATTTGGGTGAGATATTAACAGTCAACATAATTTGGGTTAGTGGTACTCGTAAATGGATAGTAATTTTTACTGGTTTCGTGTGCTCATTAACTCCTATTTTAAACTTCCAATGGCTGTTGTTATTACTCATCAGTCTAGGGAATCGAGGGGTCATTAACTTTACTTGTAATTGTTGCCCAGTTCTCGCGTCCCTTGGTATTCCATTGGCTATTTAAACCAACGATTTATTCCAGCTAAAACATTCTTCACTTTCTCACAAACTCACTTTCTCTTCTCTTTCATATCAACAAAAATGGCTGAGTTTGGTTGGTTTTACAACTATGGCACTGAAACTGTACATGTTTTTCAAAATGGAATTCCGAATGCATATCTATCAACAACATTCCTCATAATCTCTGGATTCAATTTCCAGAGATCATTAAAAATGACTTGTTAACTGTCCAAAGAGATCTACATCTCCATTATCTCCGTCAGCAAGAACGGATCATCCGTCTTGTAGTGCTCTTCGTCAGCAGCAGAAGGAGTTAGTCGTTAGGCTTCTTAGCTTAGGACTACAGCTGTGGATGTTAGGCATTTTAGACTAGGGCAATCTTGTAATTTTATGCATATAATTTAAGTTTCATGAAATGTATTCACTTGATATATTAATGAAATTTTATCTTTTTAAAAGATTTTGTCTCTGCGTCGTTTCATATTCTGATGACATTTTAAATCCTGATACTAACCATATTCTGATTACCTTTTTAGCTCTGATACAAATCAATTTCTGATTCTGACGTGGCAGTATTTGTTTACTTGTTTTATTTTTGGTCATTCTCTCATTGGTCATATTTTTACAGAATATTGGTAAAGCAGTAATAATCATTTATTTAGTGGGAATAGTTTGTTTTTAAAATTTAAAATAAAACTGCACGTCCTTGATTAATGGGATTACTTGGTAAGTGAAACGGTTTTTCTCCTTGAAAAACTGCATTTGATAAGTAATGATTACTGAATACCCGTGCCCGTTAATTATCTTTTATTGCTGCATGTCTGACAGGTGTCTCAAACGGCTATTTTTTTACCGTGTATAAGTAAAAGATAGAAAAGATTGTAAAATCTTGTATTCACTTTCATAATTTATCTCTCTCTTGTTACTCTTATTCTCTCCCACAACTACTGACGATTTATTAAACAGACATTTTATCAAACACCTTACATGCAACCTAATTTCTCAATTATTTCTCATGGCACCCAAGGATTTGATTGTAGATGGAGCCAAGTTTGTACCTAACAACTATGCTACAATCTTGAACAAGGCTGAAGCTCCATCTGATTTGCACTTTGTGTAAGATTTTCTAGCAAATAGTGAGATTGGGTATGCTTTGACCCAACCTCAAGACATTTCAAGCCAACAAGTTCTGACGTTCTGGCGGACTGGGCATTTGATAATGGTGGTGCTACTGGTACTCCAAGCATCATTTTTGAAGTGAATGATGTTGAGCATGTGGTTACTCCTGGAGCAGTTCGTAAAGCTCTCCACTTACCAGAAGGCTGTACTTTTTCCACAGTGGAGGAACCTGTTCCACAGCAGTTCATGGCCAGTTTGGGTTATGAGGGTAGTTTGGGAAAGCTTGGACAATTGAAAAGAGCAAAAATCAGGAAGGAATGGAACTTTTTCTTCGATTGTATCACTAAGGCATTCGCCAATAAGTGATCCAACTTTGATGCCATTCCAATTATGAGTCAGCACATCGGGTATGCTCTTATTCATCAAACTCACTTTGATTTTGCAAGTGCTATGCTAGGTTTCATAGGGGATATGATGACAGAAGATAGGAATGTCGTGTACTTTGCTAGATTCTGTCAGCTTATATATAATTTATGTTGTGCTGATGAACCCCAACCTACCACTGATTTAATTCCACCTTTTAAACTTGCAAAATGGGCTTTTAATGATTTGTTAAATGCTGACATAAAGAAACAAGTGGTTAGACCCTTACAGATACCTCAGTCTGTAAAACAGATCCTGGTAAATACTGATCCTCACACCTACAGATCTGTTTACCCTGATATTCAACCCACCAGCACATCCCAGCCACTAACACAACCATCAGAACATACCACACTTACACCTCAAACTTCTCAACCTCAACCTACTCAACCCTCAATCAGAACATATTTCAAACCTTCACAGACATCTCAACCTTTATCATCAGCACATACTGTGAGGCCTTCATATTCAAAGCCCAAGAGGAAAAAGACTGTACCTCAGACACAACAGAAGAGACGGAGGATTGTTCAGAGAGATGAGTCAGATAGTAAGGAATGGGTTCCAGTTTCAGAACCTGTTATTGAAGAAGCTGAGAAGGTCTCTTCTCAGAAGGATACTGGAATTGGGGGTTCTGAGCTTCTCAAAAGGCATAGAAGGATGTATTCTGATGAAACTCCCAAAGTCTCTCCACCTTCAAAGAGACATAAAAAGCAAAGAGCCAGGAGGCATGTCAGTGTATCATCACATTCTGGAGAAACTCTGGAAGAAGAAGCTAAGGAAGGGGGTCAGGAATCTCTGATCCCAACAGAACCAATTGTTGTTGATTTTCTTCCTTCAGCACAACCAGACCCTACTCAAGACAGAACACCTACTCCTCCAGTGTCTCTTGTAAATGAACCAGTACATACTGAAGACCCAGGCACAAGTGATGAGATTGATATTCACAACCTGATTGTGCCTGAAGTTCTGTACTTAGAAGCTCCACCAGCTCCAATCACTCCACCACCAACACCACTTCTTGATGCTGATTTTAATCCAGAATTGCCTACAACACCTTCTCTGCATCTAGATACTGAAGATCAGATTTTAGGTGAGCATCAGAATATGGCTGTTGATCAGAACTTAGTTGGAGATCAGCACTTAGAGGATAATGTTGAAGCCTCCATAGCCTCTCATACTATTCTTTTATCAGAGGATGCTGCTGATGCTGATTCTACAAGTTCTGATGCTGCTAATGATGAAGTTACTGGTGAAGCTGCTGCTACAAATATAGATGTTGGTGCAGCTGGTCCATCAGGACATGCACCTCAACAAACTGTTCATAAAGTTGATATAGTCAAGAAGTTTGTTACAGGGGAAGCACCAGTACCTTGGAGTGAAACTCCTAGAGTACAGGAGTGGACTAAGGAGTGGAACACATTTACCTTTGTTCCTTCTGAAAAGATTCTTACTGAGCATCTTGCAAAAGCTGATGAAATGCTGATAAATGATGATTTCAAGACACTGCTGAGAGTTACTGCATTGAGTACAAGGCACCTTCAAGGTCAACACTCAATCACTCATGAAAAGGTGAATAAAATTCAAAAAAACTTGATCCAGCAAGATATGAATCTGAAACTTGAAAAGAAAAGGTTTTTCCAACCTACCTTTGACAGAATTGCCTACATTGAGAAAACCCAATAGAAGCAACAGTCTCAGATTGATGACATTTTGAAAAATTAAGCTTCTCATCAAAATCAACTCAATGAGATCCAATCTTCAGTGGAATTGCTTGTCTCTCTTCTATTACCTGCTGATGCCAAAAAGGGGGAGAAAGTAATTAAGTCCAAATGCAAACCTATCAAGACACTGAAGGGAAAGGATGATGGAAAAGATGACCCGGGAAACTCTAGAATGGGTGGAGGTCATGGTCAAGGTAAAGGTCTTTCATCAAGTAGAACTGGAACTACAAGTCAAAGAATAAGTTTTGATACTGGGAGAAGAATAACTTCTGATACTGGTAAAAGGATAAGTTCTGATAAACATCTGGAACTTGATGAGGAAATTTCAAGACCGTTATTTCTAAAAGAAAATCCAGGAATGGACTTTGAGAGTCTAAAGGAAGAAGAAGCTAGACTTAAGCCAGAAAAAGTCAACTCCAAATCTGAAGCTTCTATTGTTGAAAAGAAAATTCCTAAGGCTAAAGGCATTGTGATAAAAGAAAGGGTAAATCCTGAGGCAACCAAGGACAAATCACAAATACAGATAGATCAAAGGTCCAAGGGCAAAGAAAAAGTTGGTGAACCTATAAAGGTTTATGTGCCTCCTATGGATGAAAAAATATCTGTTGAAGATGCTAATCTTACTCTGATTTCAAAGAATATTTCTCAAACAACCTCTGACATGGCTCAAGTTGTTCAGAGTCAAGATATAGTAAGTTCTGATATAACACTGAAGCAAGCAACCTCTGACATAGCTCAAGTTAGCTTGATATCAGAAGATAAGTTAAAGGAAACCTCTGACATTGCTCATGTTAAATCCTCAAAGTTACTCCTACCAGGATTCACTAAAGCCAAACAGGCTCAACCTTTGAAGACTGCAGCAAGTGGATTTGAAGCAAGAGTTATTACAGGAAAGGAAACAAGAGATAAATCTGGATTGGGTAGTGCTGATGAAAGAAGAGTGCAGAACACAACCAATGATCCAACTTCCTTAAGTGAACCTGGTGTTGGAGCAACTCCTGAAAGATTTAATCAGCTTGAATCTGTACAGATGGTTTACCAAACCTTCTTGAAAGAACACATCTTGGTATATTTCATGACAGATGGAAGAGTTTACCACATAAGGGAGAATGCTATACCACTGAAGTATTTTGAGGAACTAGAACATGTTCTATTCTTACTTCAAGTGAAGAACAGATTAACAGAAAGTGTTGCAAATTATTTGAAGACTCAAATTCAGAGACAGAAGAAGCTTTATTCTGTAAAGTCTGATAGCACATAATGTCCCAAGTACAGAGATTACAAAGGTGATATTGTTGAGATGAAGCCTAACTCTGCTAAGATTATAACTACCTTTCTGGGTTATAAGGCTGTAAAATTCAATCTTGAGTCTGACAAGGCATATTTGATCAGACTGGATCAGGACATAAGGAAAGCCAGAATAAATGATCTCAGGGCTGTTATCTTTCAAATTGGTGAAGATATAGTTGAGTTAAAGAATGCTAAAAGGAGGATGATTGATGAACTTAAATATGCTGAGAGATGTTTGTTAAAGAACTCTCAGAACAACTCCTGACATCAAAGAGATCAGTAATTGAAGCCAAGTCAAGATCTACAACTGCTCAAATTCTGATATATATACAGACTAAAGCTGTTATCACAAGTTAAAGTTGGTAAAGCTTTAAGGACTGTAAGTTGTAGTTATCTAGTCAAATTCTCATGCATTTGTACTTAATGTTTTTGACATCATCAAATATCTGTTAAACTTGTATATTATGTTAATTTACAAGTTGGGGGAGATTGTTAGATATATTTGATAATGTCATGTCTAATATGATTTGTGTTTAGTTTTCAGATTTTACTTAAACAGGACAAATCAATACTTAACTGGAAATCAGCACTTATACTGAAGTCAGAACTTAAGTGTTCAGAACTTAAGTTATCAGGAGATATTTATCTGAAGATAATATCAGGACTTAAGGAGACTTTCAGATAAGGAAGGGGGCTGATTGAAAGGAAAGAAGATCGAGACAAATGCAAGAAGAGATATGCATGAAGAAAGAATTCTATGAAGAATAGAATACTTGGAAGAAAATATATCTGATTGATATATTTTAGGAGGCAAAATTATATTCCATATCAATTAGCGATTATCTTGAAACTGTGTAGTATATAAACACAGACATAGGGTTTACACTATATGTGTTATCATTATCGAGAATAATATTCATTGTAACCCTAACAGCTCTCGTGATATTTGTTCATCACTGAGAGAGGACAGTTCCATATTATAACAAACTTTATTGTATTGAATAAAGTTTATTTTCTGTTACTTGAGTTCTTTAATCCGATTTGATTGTGCTAAACACTGTATTCAACCCCCTTCTACAGTGTGTGTGACCTAACAACATAAACACCTGATAATGAAATAATAAACTATAAGTCGCTGTCATTTCTTTTATACAATATCGGAGGATTTTTCTATTTTAAACATATATCTGCAAATAGTGACTTCTCCTAACTAGGTAATTTTCTCCACAAATCTAAGAGACCATAAAAGGCTCCCCATCTATTTGAACTGGAAAAGGACTTGAAAGATGTATTTTTATGGTTTTTCCTTGGGCTAGCCTCATAGCCTGGGAAAGTCCAACCTGATAGAAAAATAAGAGCTTCTGTGAATTCCAGGGTTAATATATCATGTATTGGCATCTTGGTGAACATTATTATGTTATTCATGAAACTCATGAGTTATGGGTATATATAACCCTCCATCTAATTAAATTAATTGAGTAGGTGTAGGAGATAATGTGTAAATCAGGATAAAAATATTAGAGGAGAGCCTTTACATATTAGAAAGTAAATAATTTTCTAGTATATCATATATTAAATGCATCTTAATATAGTGATAAATATGCACATTCTCTAATGCGAAGTGAACATTGCACTAGGCACAAAACAGATATGATTATAATTACCAGCAACAGTTTAAGCAGTTTAAACATTTTTCTTAAAGCAACAGATCACTGCCACGCTACTGACTGTATATTTACATTTGCAAATAAAGACATAAGAGTGAGAGCAACTGGAAGATAATTACATAGGCGATTGACAAAGTAAGACCTTGAAACTGACGACTGGGAAAGCAACTGACTGACTTACATTACATAATCAGCAAGATATAATATTGTAACAAGTAAAAAAACCAGTTTTCATATTAATTTACAAAGTCACTAAGCCTTAACATTTACACGCTGCTATACTTTTTTTTTGTTACCTTTTTTACATTTTTCTTCAGTTCTATGCAAATGAGTGTCCTACTGTATATGATAATCGTTACTTCTACAAAAGCGATAGATAGGTGCTAACCCAGAAAAACATTGTTATAACATATAATAATTTTCCACAATATTTTAAGTAATACAGATTCAACAGTTGGCACATTAATTTATGCCCAATTTATCGATAACTCAGCCTACAAACTAATTGGAAAATAAAAGAGATTACCTGAAGATTACCAAGATGCCGTGCTCTAGAAACGCATAGAAAAGGAACAAAAAGAGCACTTCTCCTACTTGAAAAGACTGAACAAAAAAGAATTGATATAGGCTATAGAAAAGGAACACCAGATGAGTGAACTAAGTTTGTGAACTCATCGTGAGAAGTTCAAAATGGCTCGAGTTTTGAATCCTCACTCTCTTCTCTATGCAAAAATAGTAAAATTGGTTTTGGGTTTTTTCACCAATATAGCTTATCATAACAAAGGTTTATACTGTAACAAATACATATCTAGAATGATATAATACTGACACATAACATTTACCTGCACAGGGTTCAATAACGTGCTTAATCTCCTTTTAAGAGTTGGTCAATTTTGAGCTCCACTCTTAGTATTGATGAAGACCAGAAGAGGTATTGCATCTACAGGAAAGTCCACTAATTCATAACGCCTTAAGCAACACATTTGCAATCCTTTCTTGCAAACTGATAGCAACTGAAATGCGCCGATACACCACAAACAGAGAAACGCTAGATAAGAGAATGAGCCGTGGGTATTGAACCTGTGCTCTGTGGGGATACCACAGAAGTTAGACAAACACAACATGTAGATGGCTGTTTGCCATAAGAAAAATCTTCCACCCATGCATGGTGTTATAAGGGAAGTATTAGCTTCTTCCACGCCTTCTTTTTCTCTCTTGCAGAAGCCTTTACCCAATACAGAGATGTCTTTCTCTGCCATTTAAGAAATGCATATATAACAGCTATAAATCTTAATGAAGCTGTAACTAACCATCCAAAATTTGGACCATAATAATTTGAGGTACTCAGCAAGCTATTCAATAAACTAAAATCGATCATTGTGAAACTAGTCTGTCATTATCTATCTCAACTCTTTTGGCAGCCTACAATGCTGATGATATCCAAATCCAAGCAGATTCTAGATGCCCCTAAGCCACAGAAATAATTATAATCAGTCCAAAGAAGTAATGAGTAAAGAGAAAAACTATGAACAAGAACCCTGTACACCGCATGATCACTAGTTATATGCAATATATTATATACAACCAAAGCTAAAACCTCTAAAAATCTTAATGAAGGCAATTGTATAACCCAAATGCTAGAGGATCCGACATTATGCTACATTATGTATTTGAGATTGCCACTATCAGTGGTGTTTAATCTCTTGTAAAAGGACTGGGATCACTAACTTTATTCAAGCAGAAACACATATAGCACAGAACAAGAATATACACAACATAAACTAAACATGATCCGTACACATGCATCTATTAAAATTAAACAAGAACAAGGAGGAACACATGCATCTATTAAAGTAACAAAACATACACATGCATGTGAAATCTTACCTAATCGAGCAAACCCACTTCAAGATTAACCAAACCCAGCTCTAGAGACCTAAAATCAAACTCGAAAAAACATAAAATAAAAAAAACAAACTCGATTAAAATCAAAACATAAAATTTGAAATTAAATTCGAAAAAACATACTTTTCACACACTAATCGAGTAGTCCAGACTTCCTTCAAGGCTCTTCAGCACCAATCGACCTCGATTTTTGAATTAATCGAGTTTATTAATTCATATAAATTTTATGGGTTTTAGGTTAAAGAAAGTGAGTGAGAAGAGAGACAATGAGAGATGAGAGAGAAGAGAGAAGAGAGACAAGATAGTGAGAGAGAAGAGAGAATGAGAAAGCTGAGAGAGAGAAGGGGGAAACTGTTTTGGTTAATGGGGGGAAACTGAAAATAAAAAATTTGGTTAAGGGGGAATTTTTTGGTGTATTTACGGGGGAAAGAAAGAAGCGGGCATTTTTTATTTTTTTTAAAATGATTATAGACATCGGTTGGTTTAGATACTGATGTCTTACAACACCTTTAACATCGGTTTTAAAGCAACCAATGTTAAAACTGCTTTTCACATCGGTGACATTTCTAACCGATGTTAAAGGGGTGATGTCATAGGAACTATTTCTAGTAGTGACCCGCCATTTACTTTGAGGTTGTTGAAGAGATATGGACAACTACAGTGTACAACTCGACAGACAAGACCATCACATTCACTCTAAAAGGTAAGCAGTTTTGCATAAACAGTGATATTGTTAAAGCATGCTTCAAGATTCCTGATAATACTGTAACTGCTACATACACAGACACTGAAATTGTTAATATGCTTAATTCCATGGGCTATGCACTCACTACTTCTAAATTAAGAGAAATTAGGAGGTTGGGTCTTAGGAAAGAATGGAGTTACCTGTGTGATGTAGTAACTAAGGTGTTTTCTGGTAAAATTAGTAACTTTGACTCTATAAACATCTCTATGCTTAACATGATTTACATGCTAGTTACTGATAATTACTTTAATTTCAGTGATTTGGTTTTGTTTGAGTTAGGCTTTAAGTTAGGAGAGGTCAATAAGAGAGGTAAAAGTGTCTATTATACTAGATTCTTTATGATGCTTGCTAACCATCTTATTCAAGATATTGTGATTGAGAACCCAACCAACAAGTTAAATGGTTGGGTTCAAGAAAGAAGGATAATTGCAGATTTAAACAGAGCAAACCATCATAAGGAGGTTCCCTTATACTATTTTCCAGTAATGGAGGGACCTCAGGTAAGTGAGGTAATTTCTTCTGTCTCCACTCTTCCAACCTCACAAATTTCTTTGCTTTCTAGTGTAGCTATGGCAACTGTGTCAATGACCTAACAATTGCCTACCCAAGCTACCAAACCAACAAAAGCTTCTAAATCTAAAACTAAGAAAGCCCCCTCTGAAGAAATCAATTGTAAAATCCACCAAACCTAAAGAGGGGAGTGTGAAGGTGGGTAAGAAAGGTGAGGGACATGGTGAAAATCAAAGAAGCGCTAAGAATAAGGATGGAGAGGTGAGTGTTTCCCATCCTAGCCACACTGCAGTTTCTCAACAAACTGCAGTGCTTAATAAGGATATTAGCTCATTACTGGTTTCATCCTCCCAAAAGGATGTTACCATTGAAACTAGCTCTCATCCAAGAGCACAGGCCAAAATGGTAAGGGACACAAGCTCTCCCCAAACTTATACTAGAAAGAAGAAACCAAAAACCCTTGGAGATGCACAGAGTTCACACACTGTGCAAACTGGTGCAAAAGACCCAGTCACTGCACCTTCTCAAAGTCAGGTTGATGTGGCTCCAATAAATGTAGAGTCACGACCAAAATCTCTTAGAATTGAGTGAGAGTCTGGGTTGCTCCCAGGAAAAAGGAGAGTAAAAAAGTGATCTAATGCAATCCATTTCTTCAGGACTGGTAAAAGTGAGTGAGAGGAGTCCCACCTTAGATGGTGAAGATGAGGGTGTGAGGGTGGGTAGCCAAGGTCAGACCTTGATGCAAGAAAAGAGAGATATTGAGAGAAATGCAGGTACATGAGATATAAGGATGAATGTCATTGCTGTTATAGACTATTTCAGCAAAGTCAAGCTGTTATAGACTCTACCTCCTTCGATGCTGAGATATTTACTCACCCTGTTCCAGCATATCAACTTCTAGCTGGACAGGGCAATGATAATGCAGAAAGGATGCTCAATTTGGTACACACCATATAGTTTATGCAAAGAGCAAAGGATGCAATCAGAGCTTTTCCCTCTACAGCTGGTGATATTGACTATAAGATGGGTGGTTCAGAAGATTTCTTTGGTGGTGAGGATGCAGAAAGTGAAGAAGAACCGTTGGACATAGGGGGGGAAGAAGGCCCTAGTTCCAGATCAGGCATGCTATCATTGGCCTTCTCCAAGAAATATGATGAACGCCATTTCAAGAGCACACGTATAACGCCCTCCAGACCCGAGGTATAAGTCTGGGGTTTACTAGCTAATCACCAAACTTGTAAAATCTGATTAACAAATAATAAAGAAATGAATCTAAACCCCTTTAACACTAACCAGAATCTTTTTAGGTTGAAGTATGAAAACAAGAACCACTAGCTACTTTATTACAAACCAAATTCAAAATCTTACAAACTCTCTTTATTACAAACCAGTGTCTAACCAGTTTTAAACTAATTTCATCTTTTATTCAAACACACACACTAACTATCTACACTCCACCTGTTCGGGCAACTCAAAGCTTTCTTCCTGGATTGGGATCAACACCTTGGGTATGAGAGGATCCCGAGGCTTGACCTGTTTCTTTACCACTCGAGTCCTGATGGGTTGCATATTTCTTTTTAATTAAAAACAATAAGGTGAATAGCAACAAAAAGGGGTGAGCCAAAAATTGCCCAACAAGTCTGCAAAATATAAATAGTGTTTAAGCAGTTTAAGTAAAACGGTAACCTGGGTATACTTGCAAAGGTATAACCCCGCGAGAGTAGAAAGAAGGCCATTACTGGCGAGTACAAATGAACTAAACTGGACACAAGTTCGCATCCATACCCTGCTGATCAGTCAGGATACAGTGCAGATCTATACCCCACTATATAGATCCCGTCGGGCACCCAGGCACTATGGCCCATCTCAAGGATCCGGTTATGTCCCGTTCCTTAGGATTAAGTAAACTTAATCCCCAAAAGTATCACTCTCCAGTCCATGGAGTAGCAATCGAAACAATCGGTATGCTTTGATATATTCTAATCACCAGAATATATCAATATTTGTGAGTAACAATTGGAATATGAACAATGAATTCAAATGAAAAGGAGAAATTAAGAATCGAAATTATATATGAACAAGAATCAAAAGAGTGCAAGCGTGATAAGAATTTGAAGAAATATCACTATTCTGAAATTAGAATGGGGAAAAACTTGCCTTCTGCGCGACTCACAGCAAATATATCACCTTTGTCTAGCACCGACTCAACCTGCCTTGTTGGCTTAGCTTCTATTAGGGAAATAGACTAGTTTAGTCATTTTGTACTTCAATTGCGTCTTGAACCGACTTCACATCATTCCTATTGTCTACCCATGCGCTTATGACTGACTCGTATATTATATATTAGCAAGTAATACTCGATTAACCACATAATACACATAAGCACATAAGCATATAATCATTTTTAATAGTTAAAATAATTTTTAGAATTAAAATCAACTTGATGATCGCTCAACTGATCATTATCTTAGTCGTTTCCTATTTTTCGGAATTTTCTGACTCGTCTCAACACGCAACTCGATTGATAATCAAACAAGTAACAAAGTCAACTAATTTCTAAAATAAATTAGGTCTTAATGTTATTTTTATTGAAAACAATTCATTTTTCGGAGTCAAAGGGCTTTCGTTTCGCTCGAATCGGACTAACGGTCTAATTAATATCAATTAAACACGAATAAATCAATTTATTATTCAATATAAATAATTATTACTAATTTTTAAACCCTAAAATAATTTTTAAATAATTATTTAAGAAAAATCAGAACTGAAAATGATTTTTTTACAATTTTTGGAATTAAAATGAATTTATTAAGATTTATTAAAAATTATTTGATTAATTGTCAAAATAATTAATCATTTTTAAATAATTAATAAATAATAAATAAAAAATAAATAATTAAGAAAATAATTAAATCTAATTTTTAGAAAATATTTCAGAATTATTTATAATATAAATCAATTAATTAAATAATTAATTTATAAAATAAATAAAACTGATTTTATAATTAAAATAAAAATAAAATAAATTGCAGAAACATTTGTCAGAAATCAAATCTCGACAAAAACAGATCAAACACGGGTTGCAACTGGGTCACCAAGAACATCTCGGATTGGGGATGAACTGGCCGGGATTTGCCCAGAATCCGGCGACCGACCAAGATTCTGGCAACCCTAATTCATTCCCAAAACAGCTTCGTTTGTTATGGTTTTTAAGTCCAATTCATTCCAAATCACTTCACCCTTCTGATTCAGGCCACAACATACCAAAAACATCTCAGAATCTTCATCTCCGATCAAAACCGACTTCAACTCCGGCCAGATATCAAAATCACAGAATCATACATGAAACTTAACGTTTAATAGTGCAAATTAAAGCTAAGAACGCATACAATCAAATCCCTAACATCTTAATAACCAAATATTCACAGAAATTACAGAGTTATGATTTGAAAATCGAGCATAAACCCTAATAATCGAACTTTGCTATCCAGGTATCATTTGTTCAATTAAACACCTTGAATCTATTGCAAATAACATCAGGAAGCTATATCAATCATCAAAATATCATAATAACCCTAGAATCAAAAAGTCATAATTCGAACATAAATTTTAGAAATCAAATATCGAAAATAACGAATTAAAACATGAAATTGATACTAGAAATGAAAAGAACAAATCAAGACCTTCAATTTCAGTACTTGAATCACTGGATTTGGTGCTATAATCTACTCGAAATCACTGATTGATTCTTCGACCCGATTTGGTTCTTCCCAACCCGGTTTGCAGAGAAATTTAATTAATTTCTGATTTTTAATGATTAATTATAATTAATTATATAAAAATTAGGCTATTTATAGTAGTAAAATTAATACTCCTAAATAAAATTAAGGCCCTAATTCTACATCTTTTAAAATTAATAAGCCCCTAATTTTATAATTTTTGAGTATTAAAATTTAATTTATAAATATTTTATATATGCAATATATATGCCAAAATTTCCAAAAAATTGTGAATAATGCAAAAATACAAAGAAATTATATAAATAAAAGTCCTATAATTTTATAAAAATAAAAATGTTATTTTTGTGGGGGTTTTAACACCCAATATGGCCCGGAAAAGTCATTTTTCCCAAAACGAGAAAATTTATAAAATACCTAGATGTTCAGAATAATGCGATGGTAAAAGTCGTTTGATGAAAAATAAGGCCCATTGTTTTATTTGAAATACCTGCTTTAAAATCATGATTCGGGTCGTAAAACGTTTGAAATGAAAGCTATAAATGAAAAATAAAATACCTAAAAAATATCTTAAAAATACCAGGACGACACAGAATGCACGTAACACATAGCAATTAGGGTTTGACAGTTAATTCCATATAAATTACACATTAACACGCATAATTTATTATAAATATGATATAATATAGATGTAAATTTCCCAGACGTTACATCCTTCCCCCTTAATAGGATTCTGTCCTCAGAATCTCGCTATAAATACAAATGAGGATACTTCTCTAACATTTCACTCTTAAGTTCCCAGGTTGATTCTTCAACCATAGGGTTTCTCCACAATACTCGCATTAAAGACACAGACTAATTTCTCAACACTTTCTCTCGTCGATCTAAAATTCTTATCGGCTGTTCTACAAAAGACAAATCAGGTTGGATATCTACCGGTTCATATTCTATTACATGCCTAGAATCAGGATTATATCGCTTAAGCATCGATACGTGAAACACATTGTGAATATGTTGCATATGAGGCGGTAAAGCTAATTCGTACGCAACTTTTCCCACTTTCTTCAAAATTTCAAACGGTCGGACGTATCATGGCTTTAATTTACCCTTTTTGATAAATCTGGTCAATCCTTTCCATGGCGATATTTTGAGTAACACATGCTCTCCTTCCTGGTAGTCCATATCCTTCCTTGCTAGATCTGCATATTTACGTTGCCTGTTTTGTGCTGCATCCAATCATTTTCGAATAAGTTCTATCTTTTCTTTAGTCTGTCGGATTAATTCTGGACCCAAAACCTTGCGTTCTCCAACTTCACCCCAATATATTGGTGATCTGCATTTTCGTCCATATAACGCTTCGTACGGTGGCATTCCAATACTTGCGTGATAGCTGTTGTTGTAAGAAAATTCAACCAAAGGTAAATGCTCATCCCAACTGCCTTCGAAATCAATCGCACAAACTCGTAGCATGTCTTCAATTATTTGGATAGTTCTTTCACTTTGCCCATCGGTTTGGGGATGATAAGCGGTACTCATGTTTAATTTAGTTCCAAGGCATTCTTGAAATTGTCTCCAAAATCTTGAATTGAAATGGGATCTCGATCAGACATGATAGATATTGGAACTCCATGTCGCATCACAATTTCCTTGAGATACAAGTGCACTAGCTTGTCAAGTGAAAATCTTTCATTGATGGGTAGAAAATGTGCTGACTTTGTTAGTCTGTCAATGATTACCCATATCACATCATGATTTGCTTTAGTCCTTGGAAGTCCTACCATAAAATCCATCGCTACATGTTCCTATTTCCATTCTGGAATATCCAATGGTTGCAGTAATCCGCTCAGACGTTGATGTTCCGCTTTAACTCGCTGGAAAGTGTAGCATTTATTCACCCATTCTGCTATTTCCTTCTTCATATCCGGCCACCAAAAGTTTTCCTTCAGATCACGGTACATTTTTGTACTTCCTGGATGAATGGAATACTTCGAACTGTGCGCTTCTCGCAATATTTCTTCTTTCAGTTCTGCCACATTAGGGATTCAGATTCTTGATCCAAAGCGTAGGATTCCTTCATTATCCTTCTGAGTTATGATTTCTTCTCCCGTTAAGTCATCATCTTGACTTATCACTTCTTCTTGACAGCGGCGAATCTTCTCTAGTAATTCCGGTTGAAAAGTCATAGCGTAGATAGCTTTAGTAGATTCATTAGGAGCACGAATTTCGATTTCCAACTTGTAAAATTCCTTGGCTAATTCTTCGCATGAAGTTAACAAATTCAATCTTTCTTTCCGGCTTAGTGCATCTGCCACAACATTTGCTTTCCCTGGATGATAACTGTTATTCCCAAGGAACTAACAATGAGATTTATAGAAGGGGGGTTGAATGTAAATCTCAAAACTTTTTCAAGTTTTGAGCAGTTTCAAAAGCTAAGTGTATGATGAACATATGTGTGTGTGAATTGCTTTGAGCAGGTGCAGACAGATGTATATTCAAGACACAAATGTAAAGAACACAAAGGCTTTAAAAACTTTTCTGGTGGATTTGTTGTTCCACCAGAGATGTGTATTTCAGAAAATCTGTGATACAAAGAATTGTTCACAACTGCTTCCTAGTACAAACTAGATGATTTTCTCTCTGAGTTTTTCTAAACAGCTCTGGAAAATTCACATCTAATTACTAGCTACAACTTGGTTTATATATCACCAAGTTTTCAAGTGAAGACAAAGATAAAATACAATTATAAAATAGTTCTTCACATGTTTCTTCTTCATTTCTCTATCCAATGCAATCTAAGATAATCTGTGAATCTTTGAATACTTCCTTGATTGCACCAGAATGGAAATGCTGCTTTTTCTTGATTTCTCCAAGAGGCTACCACATTCCAATTGTCTCTGTCAACCCATGTGCCTCTGTAAGCTTATGAATTGTCACTATCAACTGCTATGGAACTGAGCATCCGTTGAAGCTTTCATCCATTGATGGCTTTATCCGTTGATACTTTAGTGACATCCATTAATGCTTTAACAGTTGAAGCTTTATCTGTTGATGCACTCATCCGTTGATGGATGTTATCCATTGAAGCTTTAGAGACATTCGTTGAAGCTTTGTTTCTCATCCATTGAAGGCCTTTAATATATCAGTTGATACTACTTCATTTATACAAAATTACAAGGCATGAAATATTTACAATTAGCCCTCCTATTTGCATATCCACTAGTAGTCAACATGACTTATAATTTCCCAGAACTTCTAAGAATTATAACTCAAATACAGAGACTGAAATGTGCTACAATACTAAACTTATTTCTAAGTAAAGCTACTCCATCAACGGATAGCCAAGATGGTCTTATCCGTTGAGGCTACAAACACTAGATTTCTACTTAAGTGTTTTGTTGAACTTATCATCAAACTAATACATATATTCCTAACAATCTCCCCTATTTATGTCTACTAGAATTCTAGGCATAAATTCAGGGTTAACTTGATGATAACAAAACACTTAACAAATATTTGAGTTGAAACCAAGTAGAAATTCAAAAGTGCTGCAAAAGTGTATGTACTGAGATAGAGTTGAAGATTTACAGTGTTTCCAAGGGTGCTCCTTTAGTCTGAGCAAATCATTATCTTTTCCTTTGTTCCCTTTTTTTCTTCCCTAGCCTCGAGTCATTTTCCTCTACTTGGAGTTGGAGTTGTCTGTAGAATTCAGCTTCATCTTCGTCACTGATATCCAACTTAGATTGCATGTCCTTGAGAGTTTCATTACTGGCAATTTTAAGCTGGTCTTCAAGTCTGAAAAATCTTCTGACTCCTTTATTGTCTCTGAACTCCATCAACCAATGAGGTGATTTATGAATTGTAATTTCATGCTCAGGGATGAGTAATATTCTAGGCAAGGAATTTGACTCCCACTAAGTTTTCCTTATGCTGGCAATCTTGTTGAGAACCTCAGTTTTGGCAGTCCTGGTAAAGCCAGTATCCCTTTTGATAGCTGAGTAGACTCTAATCAAGGTAGAATAGCCCTCACTTAGAATTATTTGAAGAGGCCCAGTCTTTTCCACACTTCCTTTATACTTGAACACTAGCCTTTCTGGTAGATGTCCATAGGAATTTATTCCCCTTACTTCCTCCAGCTCATCCAGGTAGAGTTCTGTAATAACCCCAATTTTTGGAATTTTTGAAACCCTTATGAATAGTGATTTTGTTGATTATGCTGAATAAGAAAACTTTTCATACCACACTATGTAAGGGTTCTTTTATTGATCTTCTGAGATCTTATTAGTACTCTATATGGTATATAAGTGTATGTAAAGATCGTCAGAATCCAAATTCGAACACTTTGATTTTTCCCGGAAATCTACCAGATACAGAAAGAATTGAGTATAAGGTAACAGGATAAAAAGGATTTAAATTCAAGGAGTATAAGAGAGGATCATAAAAAGGAATATAATGTATTGAGAAAAGTTAAGAAAACCCAAGTAATAAGATCCCGGGTATGATCCCTCAAATGATAAACGAGAACGAAAGTTAAGCGAACTGTATAACAGATCAACGGTCATCAGCCAAGTAATTAAGAGCTAATCAAAGAGGTTAGTGATGATGATGTCATCACACCAACAAGAAGAGGACAAGTGTGGGAATATGACATAGGAGGATGACATAAGCATGACCAAAGGGAAGGAATTGTTGGTTGAATTTAAGCCATTCATTTTTTACCATGGTAAAAGGTAATCAACAAAACAAAAAGGGAAATCAACCAAGAAAACATCATCTTCTCCCCCCCTCATTCTTTGCTCTCGGCTTTTCCATGAAAAGCCAAGGAGAAATTTTCAAAACTCAAGCTACACACTTTCAAAAATCAAGAGGTTTGTTTCTTTAGCTTCCATAATTCATACCTTAGATGAGCCATAAGTTTAAGCTCAAGATTCCATGTTTAACATAGCTAATCAATTCATCAAATTTCTTGGTGAATAGTGTTTTCAAGAAACTAACTTTGTATTTTCTTATGTTTTCTTCAAGATCCAAGCTTAGTAAAGATAGTTAGTGGTTATTTAAGGCTTCCTAAGTGATTCTCCACTCTCCAAGGAAGGTATAACCCCTCCAAACCCTAACTTTACTTTGAGTATTAGGTTTGGTTTTGTTTGTTATAGTTCATGAGAGCATGATTCTTGTATGTTTAGAGTTTGGTTGGAATTATAATGATTTTGGGTTATAAATCTTGGTTGTTGGTTGATGAACCTTAAGTATAGTTAGTAGCTCTTGTTTGAGATTGAATAAGTTGTAAAAATAATGAGGTTATGGACTGATTTAGTAAGGTTTGGATGAAGTTTGGTGGTATTGGTGGTTATGGGTTGATTTGTGGTTGATTTGTGGTTGATTGGAGTAGTTTAAACTTTGGTAATCGCGTAAACATAGCTGTCGTAATGCCCGATTTACTTTAGACTGTTTTTGTTCTTAACATTAGGACCCGTGAACTCACTGTTAGTGTTATTCCTAGTGAACTAACAATGAGATTTACAGAAGAGGGGTTGAATGTAAATCTCAAAACTTTTTCAAGTTTTGAGCAGTTTCAAAGGCTGTGTGTTTAAGATAAACAAGTGTGTGAATTGCTTTAAGCTAATACAGACAGATATATATTCAAGCACAAAAGTACAGAACACAACAGACCTTAAAAACTTTTCTGGTGGATTTGTTGTTCCACCAGAGATGGTATTTCAGAAAATCTGTGATTCAAGAAGTTGATCACAGCTGCATCCTAGTACAAACTAGATAAATTTTTCTCAAGATTTTTCTAAACAGCTCTGGAAAAATTCTTATCTAATTACTAGCTGCTACTTGGTTTATATAACACCAAGTTTATAAGTGAAGACAAAGATAAAAAAATACAATAATAAAATAAGTTCTCCACTTGTTTCTTCTCCATTTTACTCCAGTGCATTGTTGACTATTGCCTCTTTATACTAGAGTAGAACGGCTGCTTTTTCTGATGTTCCTGAAATAGGCTACCACATCTCAGTTGTCTTTTTTTTTTTTTTTTTTCTGTCAACCCATGTACCTCTGTTTGTAGGTACAACTACCACTTGTCAACTGCTATTTAACAGAACATCCGTTGAAGCCTTCATCCGTTGATGGCTTTATCCGTTGATGTGTTAGCAGTTGAAGCTCTATCCGTTGATGCACTCATCCGTTGAAGGATGTTATCCGTTGAAGCTTTAGAGACATTCGTTGAAGCTTTGTTTCTCATCCGTTGAAGGTCTTTAAGTTATCCATTGACATCATTTCATTTATACAAAATTACAAGGCATGAAATATTTACAATTGGCCTTCCTATCTGTATATCCTTTAGTAGTCAACATGACTTATAATTTCCCTCAACATTTAAGAATTATATCTCAAATTCAGAGACTGAAATGTGCTACAATACTAGACTTATTTCTAAGTAAAGCTACACCATCAACGGATAGCCAAAGTGGTCTTATCCGTTGAGGCTACAAACACTAGATTTCTACTTAAGTGTTTTGTTAAACATATCATCAAACTAATGCACATATATTCCTAACAATCTCCCCCTATTTATGTCTATAAGAATTGTAGACATAAATTCAAGGTTAACTTGATGATAACAAAACACTTAACAAATATATGAACTGAAACTAAGTAGAAATTTAAAAGTGCTGCAAAAGTGTATGTACTAGAAGGTAATTAAAGATTTATAGTGTTTCCAAGGGTGCTCCTCTAGCCTGAGCAAATCATCTTTTTCTTCTTTGATCCCTGGTTTTCTTTCCTAGCCCTTTGTCATTTTCCTCAATTTGGAGTTGGAGTTGTCTGAAGAATTCAGCTTCATCTTCATCACTGATATCCAACTTAGATTGCATTTCTTTGAGAGTTTCATTGCTGGCAATCTTGAGTTTGTCTTCAAGTCTGAAAAATCTTCTGACTCCTTTATCATCTCTGAATTCCATCAACCAATGAGGTGATTTGTGAATTGTAGTTCCCCTTTCTTGAATGAGTAAGGTTCTGGGCAAAGCATTGGGCTCCCTCCAAGTTTTCCTTATGTTGGCAATCTTGTTGAGAATTTCAGTCTTGGCAGTCCTGGTAAAGCCAGAATCCTTTTGTATGGCTGAAAAGACTCTGATCAAGGTAGAGTAGCCTTCATTCAGAATCCTGTAGAGAGGCCATGTTCTTTCCCCAGCTCCTTTGTATCTGAACACCAATCTCTCTGGTAGCTGTCTGTAAGCAGCAATTCCCCTTACATCCTCCAGCTCATCCAGATAGAGTTCAATGTCTGAAATTTCTTTTATGTCACAGATGTGAACATAATCATCTTTAGAAATGGGTGGCTTAGGGTTAGGTTTGTGTTTTTGAATGAAATTTCTTAGAGTTTAGGGGAGGTGTAGATTTGGATTTTCTTTTCTGTTTCTTTGGTAGTGGAAGAGTGGTTAAAAAGGTAGGCAAATTGATGGTGTCCCAATCAATAGGTTCCTCTTTTGGGATGATTGGTTCACCATGGATGTTTATAGTGGGATCAGCAACAAAGGGTTCAGGTATGGAAGGTAGAGATTTAGTTTCTTCAGTGTTGCCTTCACTCCTTCTATGTGCCTTGGCCTTTCTTCTGTTTCCCTTCTGCCATTTCTCTTTTTCCTCCATGCTTTCACCAAATATACTCCCAAAAACCTCATCTAAGTTTGCAATCTTGTCTTCACCCCTGACTTCAATTCCTTTCTCATTTTCAACTAGACTTGACTTTAGCTTTTGTTCAAGCTTTGATTGTGCTCTTTTGTCAGCCTTGAGTTTTTCAGCTTCTTTCTTTAACCTTTTGGTTTCTTCTTTCTTGGCTATTGAGAATTTGGGATGTCCTTGCATCACACATATGCTCTTTCCCTCTCTAAAGATAATAGCCATATTTCTCCTTACTGCCTCATCCATGGTCTCCTTGTGTTTTATGATGCTAGTACCCAAAACTTTGTCTTCATCAGGCTTTGGAAGAGGAAAGTCCACTTCTTTCATCTGAGCAAAGTCTAGAGGGTTCTTTGTGGAGTCCTTGCTGGATCTGGTGTTGGGCTTGAGAACCATATGTTTTAGATTCTTGAAAGAAGTCTCTCCAACCTTATTTCTCCTTTCTGGCTTGTGCTCCATATTGATTGGTTCAACCTTTGTGCTATGTTTCACAGATATTGATTTATCTTGTGTTGAGCCAAACAACTGTTGCATCCTTTCATCAATTCTCCTCCTTTGCTCTTTCACTTGAATTTCAGCTGCTGCTAGCTGGATTAAATCAATTCCATCAGGCTTTCCTTTGATTTGAATGATTGGAGAAGTAGTGATGGCAGGAACTAGCACTTTAGATATTTGGATTTTTGTAGATGGCTCTCCTTCCCCTTCCCTTTTACTCTCCCCCTTTTTGTTATCATCAAGGAGAGGGGTCAAGCCCTGTGCTTTTGCCAGCTGCATAAGTAGATTTGTCTGAGATTGTTGGTTGTGAAGAATGGTGGCCACAGAATCTTTAATAAATTGAACTCTGTCTTCCAATTTGGCCAGCCTCTTTTCAGTATGTGATTCCTTTTTCAATCTCAACAAAATGTCCTGCATTGTACCAAAGGGCATGACTGAATCCAATTTTTCAGAATTGTAGGATTTCAAGTCAGCAATATCCTTTCTGAGTTCATCCACACTCAGATTCTATCTTACTTGCTGCAACTTCATGAGATGCAGTGAGTCCAAGTGAGCTGTAAGGATAGCCTTTGTACCAGCATGAGAAGTTTTCTGAATGGCCTGTTTGATAGTACTGATTTATTTGACTAAGGAGACATTGAATTGCCCTGTTGTAGACTCCTTTGTGAAGGCCCATTCAGGTAGATTTGGAATAGAACTAGGGCCTTCATCTCCCCCTAAGTTCATGCTTCCATCAGAAGAAACAAAGTCATCATCATCAGAATTTACTCCAAATTCTTCAAATGACTCACCAGCTGTTGAAGGCATCTTGTTAATAGCAGTTTTGTCCCTTTGAAGAGATGCTGTTGTATGTATTAGATGTAGTGTCTTTTCTGCCTCCACATTGCCCTGTGCAGCCAATACTTGATAGGCTGAAACAGGATGAGTAAAAGTGTCAGCATCCAAGGAAATGTTATCAATTACAGCTTTGTAATGTTGCTGAAATTGTCTTTCCTTTTCAGCATCATTCACAATCATTGACTCACTAGCAATGGCTGGATCCATCCTTATATCTGCTGTACCTGCCTTTTTCTCATTTTCTCTATGTTCTTGCATCAGGGGCTCCCCCTGGCTCACACAACTCACTCCCTCACCTTCACCTACTAAGGTGGTACTCCTCTCACTTACTTTTGCCATGCTGGAAGAAATAGCATGCATATTTGAGCTCTCAATCTCTCCTTTTGCCTGGGAGCAACCCAGCCTCTCACTCAAATTGTCACTCCCTTCCCTCAGTCCTAGAAGTGATTGTACAGTAATCAAGTGTTCTACACTTGGAATTGTTTCATTTGTGTGTGTAGAGACTATCAACGGATGAGGAATAGCCGTTGAAGGTGAAACTGATGGTATCAACGGATAACTGCTGTTAAGCTTATCCGTTGAACAACAACCACTTGTCAACGGATGAGTGATATCCGTTGAAGAAGGAAAAGAAGTAGAAATTGAAAGTGATATAACTGTTGAATCTGTGTAGATTGATATGCGTTTTGGTGACACAGATCCTTCAATTACATCTGAAAGAATTTGCGGGTGATCCAACAAATCATCTAAAAGATGATGATCACCTGTATTTGAGTGGGGCTCCTCCCTGAGTTGTAAAGAGGGAGAATCAGGAATTGATGGGAATAACATATCCACATCTAGAGATGGTGAGGAAGTGTGTGGTGATTGATGTGTGTTAATTGTGAGAGAATGGGGCTGTGACTCCATATTTGTTGGAGCCACATCAAACTGAGTTTGAGAAGGCATAGATACAGATGGATGTATCTGTGCAGTGTGTGCACCCTGTGTAGAAGATTGGGTTCTAGCTCTCTTTCTTCTAATAAAGGCTTTTGTTGGTGAGTGTTTGGCTTTAGTGTCCCTCCCTCGTTTGTGTGTTCCTGGTTGGGAACTATTTTCAATAGTTACATCCTTTTGGGAGGATGCAGCTAGGAATATGCTAGTAACCTTTTCAACCACCACAGCTTTTTGAGAAACTGTGGCTTGGCTAGCTTGGGAAGCACTTTTCTCTCCTTCCTTATCCTGGGGGTTTCTTTGATGTTCACCCCTCCCCTCACCACTCACACCCTGTTCACTCCCCTCAGGGTTAATGGTAGGTGTTACAACTGTTGTCTTTTGAGAAACAACAGAGGTGGTTTTCTTTGTCTTTGATTTTGAAAGTTTAGTTTTGGTGACCTTGGTAGGTATCTGTTGGGGCATTGTCACAGATTCCATGGCCACTCTAGAAGATAAAGAAATAGAGGGGTTGGAAGAAGTAGGAGTTGTAGAAGCAATTACCTCACCTACCTGTGGTGCATTCATGATTGGTAAATATACCAATGGCACACTGCTGTTGAGATCCATTCTCAATAAATCTGCAAGAACTCTTTTCTCTTGTGCCCAACACTTGAGTTTATTATTCTCATTCGTAATGACCAAACCTTCAGCAACATGGTTAGCCAATAACATAAAGAATCTAGCATAATAGATGTTATTAGGTCTATTAGCTTTGTTACCTAATCTAGTACCCAATTCTAGCATAATATAGTTGCTAAAATTAAAATACCTATCAGAAACAAGCATATAGAGCATATTAACAAGAGATGAAGTTATGGCATCAAAATTGCTAATTTTCCCAGAGAAAACCTTGATAAAGGCATCCCCAAGAAAACTCCATTCTTTCCTAAGGCCTTTTCTTCTAATACTCCCTAAACTAGCAGAGTTAAGAGAATAACCTATGGAATCTAACATGCTGGATACATCATTATCAGTGTGTGGTGTCATGGCATTGTTCTCAGGTAATTTAAAACATGCTAGTAAGTCATCACAGTTAACACAGTGATTTTTACCTTTGAGAGTGAAGGAGATAGTCATATCTATGGAGTTGAACTCAGCAGATGTCCAAATCTCCTCAACTACTTCACAGTAAATCGTTGGGGCTTCCAGCATTGCATAGCTAAGTTTACAGTTTTTGATGAAGTCCATCATTTTGTGATAATCTGAGTGGGCTTCATTCTTTTCTACCAAAGCTATGAAATTGTTCTTCTCATAGATGAACCCAGATTGAGACATAATCTTTACTACTGGTGCCATTGTTGTGAGTAGGAATTGCAGAGAATAACTTGAAGGTTTTGCAGAGAGAAAATGGTAAAAGCTTTGAAATTTCAAGAAAGCGTAAAGTAAAAATGAAAAATCAGAAGGGCTTATATACTTTCTCAAATTAAAAAAAATAAATAAGAGATTAAACAATAAATATGTGTAAGTGAATTTCAGCCGTTTAAGAATAAACTGTAAGTATTCTAAAAACTACCTTTAAAACAAATACATACAGCTGTATGTATGAGTATCAACGGTTAAGACAATAGAATCAACGGCTGTGAAACACTTGAATCGACTGATGTGATATTTCAACGGATAAGGTAAACTGTCATCCGTTGAAGAGCACTTCAGTTTTATCCGTTGACGGATAAAAATTGCAGAAATGTATATGACTTTCAACGGATAATGAACATCCGTTGATAGAACAATTTTGACTTTCAACGGATAGGGAATATCCGTTGATGGAATAATCTATGTTAAAAATCAAATTTGTTCTTGCAGCTAATACATTTCAGGCTTCAAATCAAATTGCAATAAGGACATGAATTTTAAGAGTAATTAAGCATACCTAGCTCACTTACCAATCTTGTGAATGTTGATTCATCAAGTGGCTTGGTAAATATGTCTGCAATTTGTTGTTCACTTGGAACAAAATGAAGTTCCACTGTACCTTTCATCACATGTTCCCTAATGAAGTGGTACTTGATATCAATGTGCTTGGTCCTTGAGTGCTGCACAGGATTCTCTGTTATGGCTATGGCACTTGTGTTGTCACAAAAAATAGGAATTCTATCAACATGTAGTCCATAATCAAGGAGTTGATTCCTCATCCATAACACTTGAGAGCAGCAACTTCCAGCAGCAATGTATTCAGCCTCAGCTGTAGAAGTAGAGACTGAATTTTGCTTTTTGCTAAACCATGATACAAGCTTGTTTCCCAGGAATTGGCAGGAGCCTGTTGTACTTTTCCTGTCTATTTTGCAACCTGCATAGTCTGCATCTGAGTAGCCAATTAGATCAAAACCAGACTCTCTAGGGTACCAAATTCCTAGATTTGGAGTCCCCTTGAGATATCTGAAAATTCTTTTAATAGCTACTAAGTGAGATTCTTTGGGGTCAGCTTGAAATCTAGCACAGAGACATGTAGAGAACATTATATCTGGTCTACTGGCAGTTAAATATAAAAGTGAACCAACCATGCCTCTATAACTTGTAATGTCCACAGACCTTTCAGTCTTATTTAATTCAAGTTTGGTGGCAGTGGCCATGGGAGTTTTTGCAGATGAACATTCTATTAAGTCAAACTTCTTTAAAAGATCATAAATATATTTAGTTTGACTAATGAAAATTCCATCACTAACTTGTTTAACTTGTAAACCAAGAAAATAGGTTAGTTCTCCCATCAGGCTCATTTCATAATTACTTTGCATTAGCTTAGCAAACTTTTTACAAAGCTTATCATCTGTAGATCCAAATATTATGTCATCTACATAAATTTGAACGAGTATACTAGAGCCATTAACATTCCTAAAGAAGAGAGTTTTATCAACAGTACCTCTAGTGAAGTGATTCTCCAAAAGGAATTTTGATAAGGTTTCATACCAGGCTCTAGGTGCTTGCTTCAGTCCATAGAGTGCTTTCAACAGATAATACACATAGTCTGGAAAATTTGGATCTTCAAACCCTGGAGGTTGACTTACATAAACTTCTTCCTCCAATTTCCCATTTAGAAATGCACTCTTGACATCCATTTGATAGACTTTGAAATTGGCATGGGCTGCATAGGCTAGAAAAATTCTGATGGCTTCAAGTCTTGCAACATGAGCATATGTCTCATCAAAATCTATTCCCTCTTGTTGAGAATAGCCTTTAGCAACCAATCTGGCTTTATTCCTTATGACAATGCCATTTTCATCCATCTTGTTACTGAATACCCATTTTGTGTCAATAGGACTCTTGTTCTTTGGTTTGGGTACCAGCTTCCAAACTTTGTTTCTCTCAAATTGGTTCAGCTCTTCCTGCATAGCTAATATCCAATCTGGATCCAATAAAGCTTCTTCCACTTTCTTAGGTTCCTCCTGAGATAGAAAACTACTATACAGACATTCATCTTGAGTAACTTTTCTTGTTTACACTTTAGATGATGCATCACCAATGATCAGTTCAAAGGGATGATTCTTGGTCCATTTCCTTTGAGGTGGAAGATATGCTCTAGATGAGGTGGCCTCAGTATTGTCATGATGTGAGACAGAGTGTTGATTAGTTGAAACTCCCCCTGAGTTGTTGGTCATTTGCAGGGAACTTGGAGTTCTATCAACTGATGATGTAAATCGATTATCCGTTGATGAACTATGATCAACGGATGCTTCATTTTGTACTTCAACGGATGATGCATTATGTCTTTCAACGGATACTGCATTGCCTCTATCAACGGATGCAGAATTTTGTGTATTATCCAAGGGCATGTTTTGAATCCCTTTTGAAGTGTCATCTCCATCAGTCTCCTCTTCACTATCATCACAGTATATCTCAATGTTGTCAAATTTGAGTCTCTCATGGTGTCCCTCATCTGTTAGTCCATCAATCTTTTTATCATCAAACACAACATGCACAGATTCCATAACAATGTTGGTTCTTAGATTGTAGACCCTATAAGATTTTCCAGCTGAGTAACCAACAAATATCCCTTCATCAGCCTTTACATCAAACTTCCCTTTATGGTCAGATTGATTTCTCAATATAAAGCATTTACATCCAAAGACATGAAGAAAGTTTAGAGTTGGTTTTCTTCTCTTGAACAACTGATAAGGAGTCATGCCTTTAGCTTGATTGATCAAAGAAATATTCTGAGTGTAGCAGGCACAATTAACTGCTTCAGCCCAGAAATATGTTGGTAACTTTGATTCTTCAAGCATTGTTCTAGCAGCCTCAATTAAAGATCTGTTCTTTCTTTCAACTACCCCATTTTGCTGAGGTGTTCTTGGAGCTGAGAACTCATGCATGATTCCATTTTCTTCACAGAACAGCCTCATTGTCAAATTCTTGAACTCAGTTCCATTGTCACTCCTGATATTCCTAACCTTCAAGTCAGGATGATTATTGACTTGCCTGATGTGATTGATAATGATTTCACTTGCTTCATCCTTTGATCCAAGAAAATAGACCCATGAAAACTTTGAGAAATCATCTACAATCACTAAGCAATATCTTTTTCTTGCAATTGACAATACATTGACTGGTCCAAACAAATCCATATGTAGCAGCTGTAATGGTTCATCAATTGTTGTTTTAAGCTTCTTTTTGAATGATGCTTTCCTTTGTTTGCCTTTCTGACAAGCATCACACAAACCATCCCTTGAGAATTCAACAAGAGGAATTCCTCTAACTAAGTCCTTTTTGACTAGATCATTCATTGTCTTGAAATTCAAATGAGATAGCTTCTTGTGCCATAGCCAACTTTCAACTGGACTTGCTTTGCTGAAGAGACAAGTAATAGATTCTGCATCAGTAGAGTTGAAGTCAGCTAAGTACACATTTCCTTTTCTAACTCCAGTTAGAACCACTTTGTTGTCTTTCTTACTGGTGACAACACAGGCTTCAGAATTGAAGGAAATTGTATTCCCTCTATCACATAGTTGACTGATGCTCAGTAAGTTGTGCTTGAGACCATCAACTAATGCAACTTCATCAATGATAACATTCCTTGTTGAAATCAAGCCATATCCCATAGTAAACCCTTTGCTGTCATCTCCAAAGGTTATGCTAGGGCCAGCTCTCTCCTTAAACTCTGTGAGCAGGGAGAAATCTCCTGTCATGTGTCTTGAACAACCACTGTCCAAGTACCATAGATTTCTTCTGTTTCCCTGCACACCATAAAATCAATCAAGTTGATTTTGGTACCCAAGTTTCCTTGGGTCCATTCATGTTAGCCTTTCTCCTAGACTCCATTCCTCCTGCATCTTTAGACTTAGGTAACTTTGAGTCAACCTTGATCTTAGATGTAGTTGGTTGAGGTGTAGGGTTAGTCACAGAATCATTTAGCACATTTGGAATTTGATAAGGCATGGATTGTGCAAACATGTTATTCCACATAGGCATATTGTATGGCATTTGAGGCATACTAAATGCAGCAAGATAAGGATTATTAAAATATCGCATGTTTGCAAAATGTGCATAAGGATTCTGTTGAGACATAACAGGCATAGCATGCAGAGGTGATGCAGACATATTAGGCATGGAAGAGGGTACAGGTATGGGAGTTTTCTTAATAGATTTGCAATTAGCAGATAGATGATTAACACTATTACAATGCACACAGCTTTTTCTAGGAGCATACTTATCAGGTGTGTAATTGTTATATTTGTTAACCCCTACCTTCCCATTTCTATTAGATTTCCTTTTAGTTTCCTTTTTATCCTCAACCACTTTGAGCCTATTCTTTAACTGTTCTAAGGTCATGTGTCCTATATTCACCTTACTGAAATCTTTGGATGTGCTTGCTTCTTCTTTGACAAAGTTCTTGGAAGTTGAACCAAACTTTTTGTTGAGTTTCTTTAGATTTTCACTTTTAGAAACATCTGCCTGTTTTAATTGAGGAACCTTCAATGGATGCTCCTTTTCTTCCTTCAACGGATAATTTTCATCATCCGTTGATTCCACATCCGTTGACAGCCCATCAATTAATTCCATTTTCTTTTTGTTTTTATCCCAGGCAGTTTCACAAAATGATTCAATTCCTTGGACCTTGATAATTTGAGCACTAACATCCCTAGATGTCTTCCAGGCTTTAATCACCTCTTGCTCTCTCTCTAATTCATTAGAAAGTATTTCTACTTTCTTAACAGATTCAGCTAATTCATTTTCAACAGATATATAATGTAGCTTAGTTTTCTCTAGGTCAATCAACTTATCTTCTAACACAGCATTTCTATTACTTAAGAACAGATTGTTCTCTTTAATCCTACTATTTTCTTTAGCAAGAGATTTAAGAGACACACGCAAGTGATACAATTCAGTAGACATGTCATTAAAAGCATCATTGCACTCTTCTTTAGTAAGCTGTGTTAAATCAGTAGTGATTACCTGGTTGCTTGATGAACTAACTTCATTTTCCTCAGAATCAGCCATGAGAGCCAAGTTGACATATTCCACATCTTCATCCTCTTCTTCTCCATCAGCTGCCCAGTCTTTTTCTTGAGTAATGAAAGCCTTCTCCTTTTGCTTGAGCATATCAAAATATTTCTTTTTGTAATCTACTTGGTTAAATTTCTTATTTTCAGTAGTTGGCTTTCTGCACTCACTTGCAAAGTGTCCACTTATACCACAATTGAAACACTTGAACTTGGATTTGTCCACCATGTTCTTATGAGGTTTAGTGGCTCTAGTGTTTTTCTTAAATTTCATCTTTGCAAATCTTCTGGACAGAAATGCAAGATGCTCATCAATACCATCAGAGTCATCTTGGCTGGAGTTGTCTTCATTCTCAGCAACTTGCTCCTTACCCTTGCTTGATTCTGATTTGTTTGTGCCATCTTTGGAGTTTAATATTGATCTCACAGTTTCTTGTCTGCATTCTTTCTCATTTTTAGTTACCAAGGCAACTGAACCTCCTTTCTTTCTTCCCTTCTCCAATACCTCATCCTGTTCCAGCTCTAGTTCATAAGTCTTCAAGATTCCATATAATCTTTCAAGAGTGAAGTCCTTATAATCTTGAGAGTTTCTCAAGGAGACAGTCATGGGTTTCCATTCCTTTGGCAAGGATCTTAAAAATTTAAGATTTGAATCCTTCACCTGGTACACTCTACCATACAGCTTCAGTCCATTCAACAGCTTTTGGAATCTATTGAATGTGTCATTTAAAGATTCATTTTCTTCAAAATGAAAATACTCATACTGTTGAATGAGAAGCTGCATTTTGTTTTCTTTTACTTGTTCTGTACCTTCACACAGTAGCTGAACTGTGTCCCAAACCTTTTTGGCAGTTGTGCAATTTATCATATTATCAAATATATCCTTGTCAAGACCATTAAACAAAATGTTCATAGCCTTCTTATCCTTGTGGACTTCTTCTGTGTCTTCCATTGTCCATTCTGCTCTAGGTTTTGGAATGGATTGACCAACAACAATTGTGGCTGTAGCAACTGTGGCTACTTTGTGGGGAATGTGAGGACCATTTTCAATGCAGTTTACATAACCTTCATCTTGGGAGAGTAGATGAAGGTGCATTTTCACCTTCCAATGGTGATAACTGTCTTTGTCAAGAACTGGGATTTTTACTCCAATATCCTTCTTACTCATCTTTGTTAGTTTCCAAGAACTTTAAACTCTTTGTGTGTCAAGAGCCTGCTCTGATACCAATTGTTATTCCTAGTGAACTAACAATGAGATTTACAGAAGGGGGGTTGAATGTAAATCTCAAAACTTTTTCAAGTTTTGAGCAGTTTCAAAGGCTGTGTGTTTAAGATAAACAAGTGTGTGAATTGCTTTAAGCTAATACAGACAGATATATTCAAGCACAAAAGTATAAAACACAACAGACCTTAAAAACTTTTCTGGTGGATTTGTTGTTCCACCAGAGATGGTATTTCAGAAAATCTGTGATTCAAGAAGTTGATCACAGCTGCATCCTAGTACAAACTAGATAAATTTTTCTCAAGATTTTTCTAAACAGCTCTGGAAAAATTCTTATCTAATTACTAGCTGCTACTTGGTTTATATAACACCAAGTTTACAAGTGAAGACAAAGATAAAAAATACAATAATAAAATAAGTTCTCCACTTGTTTCTTCTCCATTTTACTCCAGTGCATTGTTGACTATTGCCTCTTTATACTAGAGTAGAACGGCTGCTTTTTCTGATGTTCCTGAAATAGGCTACCACATCTCAGTTGTCTCTGTCAACCCATGTGCCTCTGTTTGTAGGTACAACTACCACTTGTCAACTTCTATTTAACAGAACATCCGTTGAAGCCTTCATCCGTTGATGGCTTTATCCATTGATGTGTTAGCAGTTGAAGCTCTATCCGTTGATGCACTCATCCGTTGAAGGATGTTATCCGTTAAAGCTTTAGAGACATCCGTTGAAGCTTTGTTTCTCATCCATTGAAGGTCTTTAAGTTATCCGTTGACACCATTTCATTTATACAAAATTACAAGGCATGAAATATTTACAATTGGCCTTCCTATCTGCATATCCTTTAGTAGTCAACATGACTTATAATTTCCCTCAATATTTAAGAATTATATCTCAAATTCAGAGACTGAAATGTGCTACAACACTAGACTTATTTCTAAGTAAAGCTACACCATCAACGGATAGCCAAAGTGGTCTTATCCGTTGAGGCTACAAACACTAGATTTCTACTTAAGTGTTTTGTTAAACATATCATCAAACTAATGCACATATATTCCTAACAGTTAGGTTTTGACCATTGCCATGATTAGATAGTTCATGTTACGAGCTTCGTTTTGATATGTGGTTCGCTTGAATCCGATGTACGGTTTAGGAGAAACGACGGTTTTAAGTAACGGTGTTTCGCGACCGAACCATTACCCCTCCCCTTACTTTGAAACCTTGGTTAAGGACCTTAAATGACTAATTGGGGTATGAAACAATTATGTAAAGTGGATTAGGCAGTTGGTACAGTACTCGCGAAAGAATCGCCTTAAAACTCTTAATGGTTAATTTATTAAAAATGGTGGAGCCGAGTGTACTCGAACGACTTAAGTGAAGCGTTAAGCGCAAAGCGAGCGTTAGAGTCTAATTGGTTAAAGTATAGATTCTTAAGCGAATTTGGTTTAATTCCAACTTATATGTGGTTTATAGGTTACCAGGCTCATCCCAGGACTTTTACCACCCCCAATCGCTCAGGCAAATTTTCTACCCGTTATACTGTTGTTGTGATGTATATATGTATATGCATTATCTTGTGATAGATGCATGTTGGTTAATTAGCAAATTTTGCGATATATTGAAGCATGCTGATATGGTATATATATGCATGTCTGTTTCGTAATCTGGTTATCTATCTGTTGATTTCAATGCTTATAGTTGCATAATACCTATGCTAGAGATAAGCAGTAATTGCGTATACCCTTAGTATAGGGGACCCAAAGGTAAACATTTTCTAAAACCGGGAGTCGATGTTCCCGAGTATATTATATATATATATTTATATAAATATAGTTATAGTTTTCAAAACTATGAATCGAATAAGGTTTATTCGATAACTTTATTTTTATTAATGAATATAATTTTGAATATTAATTCGAGGACATATGACTCCGTTTATTTTATTTAATGAATATTATTTTTGAATATTCATTCGAGGACATATGACTCCGTTTATTTTAATTTAATGAATAGTATTTGAATATTCATTCAAGGACTTATGACTCCGATTATTTACTAATTAATATTCTTTATTTCATTAAAGAATAATGTGTCGATAATCAAACTTACTTTTGATTATACAAATGAAGATAGTACTTTTGTATAAGTATATCTTTGGTTATTTAATATTCATTTCAAGTATAAGTTTTAAAAACTTCAACTTCAATTATTTTTATAAAGATTATTCTTTATGGGAATATTATTTAAATAATAATATTCAAATATTTTCTAATATATTGGGACTGATTTATTTTATTAAATCTGCATCACTCCAAACATTCTTAAAAATGTTTTCGAGTCTTCAAAATGATTTTTAAAGTTTAGGGCGGATCCTAAAACTCATTTTTGTATTTAAGATCCTCCTTTCGAAGGGGATTTAAATACTCGCTCAAAACCTGAGGGATCCGGCTCTGTGGTGTATTTTATATTCGCAACAAGGTTATTATTCTGATAAAAGAGTTTTTGATTACTTACCCAACACTCGGGAAGTAAAATTCTTGGAACAAGTTAATCCATTAACAGGCATCGCCTGGGAAATATCGGTGAGTTTTCCTTTCCAACTAGATACGACATCTTGGTGGAGCCGTATCAACAAGTTTCTACTTGGGGAAAGGGGGGACGAGCTTTACGTTTCAGAGTCATGGATTTCATCTGAACTAGGAGTGGCGTAAGTGGTCGAGAGGCGCCAACCCAGCCTTATTATATTGGCCCAAATGGCCTGGAAGTTCCGCTAAGACGGTACATTCCTTAGGAGTCCAGTGTTCAGTTGACAAGTAAATCCGACAGGTTCTCCTCCACAAGTAGAAAATGGTGGGGTTGCACTACTACGACTGATCATCGTAAGTGGTCTTCCTGGCGCGGCAAACTCCCGTAATGAGTTCATCATCCATTGGATATTTCTGCAACACTACCCAGAGCACTTCGATAGAAAGGCTACGGCTGAGCGATTGTTGAGTGTTGGCAGGGTCGAGTTTTCAAAATGATGTTTCCATCAAATGAAGTATCTCATAACTTCATTTCTTTTGAATGATATTTCAAAGATTGATTCTATACAAGTTATGCCTTGTAGCTTTATATATGTGATGAACTATTTATACCTTGAACGGTGGTAGTTCAAGTAGTATTCGGAAAGGATATAAGTATATTGGAGTATCTTGTAACTTCATCTTTTAACCTTATATCTAGTATATGATTATCTTATGCATGACAAAGATTTTCAGAAAAACATTGAGACAAGGTTAGATATATGAGGTCACCTTGCAACGATATTGTAACACCCCCAAATCCGGGGTCGGGGATCCGGGTTGTCACGAGTTCCATTTCCCTTAATAAAACCCAATCTTAATAAATAATCAACTACTCTGTACTGTGACCCCACCATAAACACACACACCACAGGTTATAGTCTCAGAGATGAATATCCAAAAATAATCACAAGTCGTTTTATTCCACAATTAAATGCCAATACACCTTAAAAGGGTATCTGAATAAATTTACATTTCTTTGCCATTATTATAATACATAAATATACATAAATCTGGTACATCAAAAGTTGAAAGCCTAGCCTATTGGTAGTTCCTACCTCAGCTACAGCGATATCAACGCCTATAGGAAACTGCGGAACGTTTCCTATCCACTCGTGAATTGGGAGCTCGGACCTGTTCATCTTGTCTATCTGATGTTGTGTGATGAAAGAAGAAAGCAAGGGTAAGCAACAAGCCCACCGAAATAATATGTATAATAATTAACAATATATGAGCATTCTCATAATACTCATGAAAGTCTTGATCAAAAGAAATGAACCAAGTTTGATATCTTAATGCGATGAGGTCGCAAAATATTCAGTATATATACATATATACTTTTCAAAATCTTGGAAGTCCTCTTCCATGCATAATACACACAGAGTTTCAGTGTATAACTGTATAAAAATATCGTTGCAAGGTGAACTCATATATCTAACCTTGTCTCAATGTTTTTCTGAAACCTTTGTCATTCATAAGACAATCATTAACTAGATATAAGTTTAAAAGATGAAGTTACAAGATACTCCAATATACTTATATCTTTTCCGAATACTACTTGAACTACCACCGTTCAATGTATAAATAGTTCATCCCATAGATTAAGCTACAAGACAAAACTTGTATAAAATCAATCTTTAAAATATCATCAAAATAAAATGAAGTTATGAGATACTTCATTTGATGCAAACATCATTTTGAAAACTTGACCCTGCCAACACTCAACAATCGCCCAACCGTAGCCTTTCTATCGAAGTGCTCTGGGTAGTGTTGCAGAAATATCCAATTGGATGATGAACTCATTACGGGAGTTTGCCGCGCCAGGAAGACCACTTACGATGATCAGTCGTAGTAGTGCAACCCCACCATTTTCTACATATAGAGGAGAACCTGTCGGATTTACTTGTCAACCGAACACTGGACTCCTAAGGAATGTACCGTCTTGCGGAACTTCCAGGCCATTTGGGCCAATATAATAAGCCTGGGCCGGCGCCACTCGACCACTTACGCCACTCCTAGTTCAGATGAAATCCATGACTCTGAAACGTAAAGCTCGTCCCCACTTTCCCCAAGTAGAAACTTGTTGATACGACTCCACCAAGAAGTCGTATCTAGTTGGAAAGGAAAACTCACCGATATTTCCCAGGCGATGCCTGTTAATGGATTAACTTGTTCCAAGAATTTTACTTCCCGAGTATTGGGTAAGTAATCAAAAACTCTTTTATCAAAATAGCAACCTTGTTACGAATATAAAACACACCACAGAGCCGGATCCCTCAGGTTTTGAGCGAGTATTTAAATCCCCTTCGAAAGGAGGATCTTAAATATAAAAATGAGTTTTGGGATCCGCCCTAACCTTTAAAAATCATTTTGAAGACTCGAAAACATTTTTAAGAATGTTTGGAGTAATGCTGATTTAATAAAATAAATCAGTCCCAATATATTAGAAAATATCTGAATATTATTATTTAAATAATATTCCCATAAAGAATAATCTTTATAAAAATAATTGAAGTAGAAGTTTGAAAACTCATACTTGAAATGAATAATAAATAACCAAAGATATACTTATACGAAAGTACGATCTTTATTTGAATAATCGAAAATAAGTTTGATTATCGAAACATTATTCTTTAATAAAATAAAGAATATTATTTAATAAAATAAGCGGAGTCATAAGTCCTTGAATGAATATTAAAAACAATATTCATTAAATAAAATAAGCGGAGTCATAAGTCCTCGAATGAATATTCAAAATAATATTTATTAAGTAAAATAAACGTAGTCATAAGTCCTCGAATGAATATTCAAACTAATATTCATTAAGTGAAATAAAGTTATCGAATAAACCTTATTCGAATAATAGTTTTGAAAAATATTTATATATATATAAATATATATATATATATATATATAATATACTCGGGAACATCGTCTCCCGGTTTAGAAAATATGTTCACCTTTGGGTCCCCTATACTAAGGGTATACGCAACTACTGCTTATCTCTAGCATAGGTATTATGCAACTTATAAGCAATTGAATCAACAATTAGATATCAAGATTACGAAATAGACATGCATATATACCATATCAGCATGCTCCAATATATCGCAAAATTTGCTAATAACAATCATGCACTTATCACAAGATAATGCATATACATATATTTACATCACAACAACAGTGTAACGGGTAGAAAACTTGCCTGAGTGCTCCGGGTTAGACTTAAGCTTAGAGTGGGTCCGATAACCTTATGAACAACAACATAAGTCGGAATTAAACCCCGGTCGCTTAAGAAACTAGACTTTAACCATTTAGAGTCCTAACGTTCGCTTTCGCGCTTAACGATTTACTTAAGTCGCTCGAGTACCCTCGGCTCCACCATTTTTAATAAATTAACCATTAAGGGTTTTAAGGCGATTCTTTCACGAGTGCCTTACCAACTGCATAATACACTTTACATAAATTATTCGTACTCCAATTAGTCCTTTAAGGTCCTTAACCAAGGTTTCAAAGTAAGGCGAGGGGTAATGGTTTGGTCGCGAAATGCCGTTACTTAAAACGGTCGTTTCTCCTAAACCGTACATCGGAATCAAACGAACTACATATCAAAACGAAGCTCGTAACATGAACTATCTAATAATGGCAAAGTTACAGATTGGTCAGTGAGGTATCTGGTTCGAGGTTCATGTACAACAGTCTAAGGAAAACGGGCATTACGACGGCTATATTTACGAGTTTTCCAAGTTTCTCACTACACCAAAACCTCACCAAACAACCCACAATCATTAACACATCAAAATATAAACTAAATAATACTATACCAGTCCTTATTCTTCATATTCTTCACCTCAACCAATCACAATCAAGTTCTATTAACTATAACAAGATTCATTCACCAAATCACTCCAAATTCAAATCAAACTACTAATAATCAAAGATCATGTTTCTCATTTAGAAACTCAACCTTCAAACTCACTAATAATCAAAGTAAAGGCTAGGGTTTGAAGTTTATACCTTCCTTGGGAGGTGTTAAGTTGCTAGGAAACCTTAGGGAGCCTCCTACAAGCTTGATCTTTAAAAAGAAATCAAGAACACAAAGTTAGGATTTAAAGTTTCTAAAAGTCCGATTGAAAGAAATATAGAAATGAGGGTCTTACCATGCTAAGTTGGACGAGACTTGTGAACAAGAGTTGTAGGCCATCTCAATACCTTTCCAACAAGCTATAGAACACAACATTTGAGTGAGTATTGAAGGAGATATGGCAGTTTAAAGTTGCTGGGTTTGTTTTGGCCGAGAGCTTTTGCTCTTGGAAGCAAAAGTCAACTTCAAATTTTTGTGTTTTATGATATTTGCTTGGTTGCTTCTCCTTTTTGCCTTGGAAAATGTTTTAGCTTTTTACCATGGTAAATTTTACATGGCTCAAAATCAACCAACAAAACAAAACCCCTTGTCATGCTTATGTCATCTTGCTTGTGTCATCTATTTGTCACATGTCTTTGTCTTGTGGTTGATGATGTCATAATACCTTGGATTCTTGTACAAGCTTATCTCTTGGTTGCGTATTTGTTTTACGGTTCGCTTAACTTTCGTTCTCGATACCCGTTTGAGGGATCATATCCGGGATCTCATTATTTGAGCTTCCCTAAATCTTTCCTAATATTTTATAATCCTTTAATGATCCTCATTTATAATCCTTGAATTAAAATCCTTTCAATCATGTTACCTTATACTCAATTCTGTCGGTATCTGGTGGATTTTCGGGAAAAATCAAAGTGTTCGAATTCGAATTCTGACGACCTTTACATACATTCATTTACTTTATGGAATACTAATATGATCTTAGAATTTCCATAACAGTACTCCTATATAGCGTGGTCTGATAATTTTTCTTAATCAACATAATCAGCAAAAGTTACTATTCATCAAAGTTTCAAAAATTCCAAAAATTGGGGTTATTACAGATATTTTTATACAGTTATAAACTGGAACTCTGTGTACATTATACATGTCAGAGGATTTCAAAGGTTGTGAAAAGTATATATGTATATATATATACTGAATATTTTGCGACTTGGTCGCGTTAAGATATCAACTTGGTTCATTTCTTCTTGACCAAGACTTTCATGAGTACTATGAGAATGCTCATATATTGTTAATTATTATACATATTATTTCGGTGGGCTTGTTGCTCACCCTTGCTTTCTTCTTTCATCACACAACATCAGATAGACAAGATGAACAGGACCAAGCTCCCAATTCGCGAGCGGATAGGAAACGTTCCGCAGTTTCCTATAGGCGTTGATGTCGCTGTAGCTGAGGTAGAACTACCAATAGGCTAGGCTTTCAACTTTTGATGTACCAGACTTATGTATCTTTATCAATTATAATAATGGCAAAGAAATGTAAATTTATTCAGAAACCCTTTTTGGGTGTAATGGCAAATAATTTTGGAATAAAATGACTCGTGTTATTTTTGGATATTCATCTCTGAGACTATAACTTGTGTTGTGTGTGTTTATTGTGGGGTCGCAGTACAGAGTAGTTGATTGTTTATTAAGATTGGGTGTTATTAAGGGAAATGGAACTCGTGACAACCCGGATCCCCGACCCCGGATTTGGGGGTGTTACAGAAGTGGTATCAGAGCTAAGCGTTATAAATCTCAGAGATGATGTGACGTTAAGATAATAAGTTCACTAAGATAATAAGAACTCTTGCCAAGTTCAAAGTCGGACTACCTAACATAGTACTGACAGTTAAAACCCTTATGGGAACCCTTATAAATATCGTGATAGAAGCATAGTTCGTTATCGTATATGGTAGCGGGACTCTGAACCCTGAGGTTAAGGAACAACAACGCGATGATGTTTTATTACTTATTGGAGATCAGATTATGGATCCGATAGAGCGTCCTAACGCGGGACCAGATGATATTCATATTGAGCATGTAGCGGTTGAGGATGTTCTCCTAGAAGGGATTGTTGCTGAGAAGAATCCCATGGAGGATCCTAACAAGAATGAATAAAAGACCACTGAGGAATTGATAACCATGGTTAGGGAAACTACCTGAGGTAGGATTGGCCGGTTACTACCGGAGGTTCGTTCAAGTTTGTAAAGATAGTAGCCTCTTTAACGCGGCTTACTCGTAAGACTGAGAAGTTCGAATGGACAGAGAAATGCGAGAACAGCTTTTAAGAACTGAAGCAAAGGTTGGTGACGGCCCCTATGTTGGCGTTGCCGGATGGAAAAGGAGATTTTGTGATGTGTAGTGACGCTTCGCATAAGGAATTAGGGTGCTTCTTATACAGCACAACAAGGTAATCGTGTACGCATCAAGACAATTAAGGGAATATAAAATTCGATATCCCCACCCATGAGCTTGGGCTCGTGGCAATAGTTTTTCCCTAAAGATTGGAGGCACTACTTGTATGGAGATAAGTGCAAGATTTACACAAACCATAGGAGCTCTAGTACATTTTTACGTAGAAAGAGCTCAACATGCGCCAGAGAATGTGGATAGAGCTAATCAAGGATAACGATTATGAGATTCTTTATCATCCAGGGAAAGCCAAAATGGTGGCTAGTGCCCTTAATATAAAAGAGAGACTCAAGATGAAACTGTCTTTGGGAGAGTTGATAAGAGATTTTGAGAAAATAAAAATAAAAGTGAAGGTAACCGGAGCCGGTACCGAAAAGCTATTTGAGATTGCAATACAGCCCGAATTATTTGAAAAGAACATATTGTGCCAGAAAAAGTGATGAATGAAGGCAGAGAGCCAACAAATAGATAAGAGATTAATACCGAGAAAGATGATAAGGGAATAATGAGGTATTCCTACAGAATTTGGGTTCCAAATGTTCAAGAACTTAAAGATGAGATCTTAGATGAAAGCTAGTTTGAGGAATAAGATTTAGAGCAAACCCTGAACGTGATAGTCAGGGAGGTCGCCATCAAGATAGAAGGAACCCATAACATAATGAAGTGGAAAATGAGGATTTAAAACATGTAGGATGACCCCGATTATGGGGAGGAGGAGGGAATGTTCAGACTAAGGAAACATAAGTCGAGTAAGGAAAGGAGACCCGAGACGGTACTCCTATACGATAATTTATGGACCTTTCTAGACAGAACTTAGACTATTATCCCCAACCACCATCCTGAGGAAACAATGCGGTGAGAAATTATTTCAGGACCTTTAAGTCGCTAAGCTCTCAGAGTTCCAAGGAACAAGCTGACCCAGTCGAGGCAAGAGCCCGGCTAAAGGAAATTTAGGAATCATTTGAGATTCTAAATGATTGACGAATCATAAAAGACTGTTTTTGTCACTTACCCTCCTAAGAGAGAGGCCACCAGCTGGTGAAAGGCCAAGGAAGGCACAGAGCAAGAGATTATAATAAACTGATTTAAGTTCAGTCAATTGTTTTCAGGAAAGTACTTCCCAAGGTTATGGAGATAGTATAAAAGCTTTAGAGCCATAACAAAGGCAGAGGAGTATGATGAATTATGAATCTAAGTTGTAAAAGTTGTCAAGATTTGTTCTGAGGACACGAATCCAGAATGACGGGATGTTTGAAATCAATGCTTATGTTGTGTTGGTTCATTAAATAATGATAAGAGAAAAAAAAATAAAAAGAAACTGAAGTGGAAAGGAATATAAAGGCAATAGAGTTTGAGGAATGATAAGGGATTTGGGTATGAGGAAACCCTAAAGACTCGTAGCAATAGAAATAGAAAAGTATGTAATCGTCAGGATGAGGGTGATTCACCATGAGTTAAAATTGATGGTTGAAGGCATAAAAGATACATATATTTTATCCCCGGTAAGTTGGGAGGATTCGAGGAAACCTTGAGATAGTTCGAAGGATAAATAATGAGACGCGGATAGACTGAGGAGACAAGGAAGTAAGAATTTAGGAAAATTGGATGAAGGAAGTGACCTTCAAGAATGTGAAGTGTAAGACCGGTGGCTTGATACCTAGAAAGGGAGATGCCAGGTATGAAAGATATCCCAACATTGAGATGACTGTTGAGATAAACAACAAAAGTAAATAAGGAATTATTAAGAAGAAGTTCAAGTTGAACACAACCAATATCTTCCAAAACATCCATGTTGTCATTACAAAATTAGGCAAGCAAAGCGGAAAAAAAACCGTTGTTATCTTTTGGAGGCCATATGGATTGACCTCAGTTTGAATAAGGATGTTATTATTAAATTAAATATAGACTATCGAAGTGAGAATGATTTAATAAGGTAATCTATCAAGTATATTTGACTTGATTTATCCATGAAAAAGTGTAAGTATCTTTTAAAGGTGGAATTAAGGATAAAACCCCGATAACTTGAAATGAATCCTAGGAGAATGCATAAAGGTTGGCATTTCACCCTTAATAGGGACAACATGAGTTTTGACAGTATGAATTGGAAAGGATTAAGGTAACAACAACCTTTAAAAATCAGTGAAGAAATTTTTCAGAAGTATATAGACAATGATTCTGGTATTAGTAAATGGTATCTTGATAAGCCATGTGCCTAGGTTGCACCTGATGAAGGATTTAAGGATAACCTTAGAGGTTTTACAAGGAGAAAGGTAATATTTAAAGTTCTCAAGAATAGAAATTTTGATGAAGGAAATATGACGTAATTATAATAATGCCAGGTGGGGCACGTGTTGAACCATAAGAAAGTATAGATCGATCCAATGAGGGTCGAGATTGGTGAAAACAAGAAGGACCCAAGATAAGAGACGTCCTAAGTATGATCGAGGGTCAGTCGTGGCAATGTTCACATCTAAAGACTAAGGCAATGACTTATGGGAAAAATGGTGATTTTTTCTCTCACCAGGACTTAAGAGAAGTATTTTCACATAAGCAGTGATTGATATGAGGTAGAGAATTTATTTGGAGGTGGTTAAAATGACATTGACTGTAAGGAAATTTTACTATCAGGAAAGGCCAAAGAGGTGGCCAACACTTTAAAGGTGAGAGGATAATTATAGGCGCTTGTGCCAAAGGAATACAGTGATGATGGTTAAAGCTGTGAAGATTGTATTATGGTTTGGAAGATTGACATTCCTTCTGATGACTGTGTAATACCCAACCGTAATAGTAGTTGGTAAAGGTTTAATTAGTGTAATCGCCATGAGCGGGCCATCTATCTCAGAAGGTACTATCTTGAGATAAGCCAGGACCATGTTTTAAAAAGGACTAGACGAACCGTTGAGTTAAGTCTTCTATTTAAGGCATATGGTTAAGAATGGTATTAACCTGCTATCGTTGTTTTGATTGAAACTCTTCTGCAATTTTATCTACTTCATGTCATGAAAGTACGTCAGAATTTGGAGTGCTCTTCATGAATTATGAATGGTGATTATGTTACCTCCTTAGAAGGATTCGATATGATATGAATGGACTCCGTATGGTTAGCTATTAAAACTTCATGGAAAACGAATGACTACAGTAGGTCAACGGTGGGCCATAGTAATGCAGGAATGATTCTGCGAGTAATGAGCTGATTACTTACAACCGTGAGAGTTGTATTGGAATGGATGTTGAGAGTGAGTACCACTAATCGGGTCGTGGTGGTGTATAAGTTATCATTGATAGGCTAATTAAGTCGATTATCTACCTATTGAATACTTATTCCTTCTTATCAATAGAGAGTCGTATTACTATACGAGGAAGGTTGTGATACAAACATAGAATTCTAATAACGATGACGTCTAGAATGAAATCCCAGATTCGATTTTCGATGTCGAGGGAGTTTTAAAGGTGATCGTCAGTTATTCACTAGAGCTATTATGATCTGTAAGTCGATCCGGGGCAAGTGTTCGGATCTATTGTTTATAAGCTCGAGCAAGAGTATGGGTCCATAGAATGATGGACGGAATAGTAAATATTCAGACACGTGAAAATACGATGCTATAATAATTGATGTTGATATATATACACATATGTTTTGTTCCCCCATGACAAACCTCTATAGTTCAGAGATAGATTCCAAGCCAGATATTTGTGGCAGTATTTTTCATATACAATTCTCTTCAATTCGTTCTTTACTCTTCTTTTCATTTCATATAAGCTGAGAAGAACAACCCTTCCAGAAGGGGAGGTATTGCCGAATGACTATCTATCTGTGTGATAGAAGCCTAGTAGGATACCACATGTTGTTTAATTGCTTGTCAAGTACTAAAGGCTGGCCACATTCTGTACTAACTATGCAATAGAACAAGTGTTCATGATCATAGTGATCTCTCAACAAATTCCTTTACTTCTATATGATGGAACAAGCTTTCAAAGATGGAGGCGGCTAGAGATGAAGTAGTACCAAGTAAGGTGGTATTCCAATTCTAATGCGTCCGTGATACTAAGGTTGACGTGGTTATTAAAAGGTTATAGAATGTTAACGAGCAAAAGTGTAATCAATATAAAATTTGGTACGGAAGATAGTAACGATTACGAACTGGAAAAGAGTGGGTAATGAGAAGCAAAAGTTGTAGATCTAGATGAAATAATGAGAGTCTGTACAATAGACTTGAAAGAAATTTGGAATGATCACTTAACGCGGATTGAGTTTTCTTACGATAACCGATCGTATGCAAGTATCGAGGTATCGCCTTAGGAGAGCCTTGAGGGAAGACAATGTCGATCTCCCTTATGTTAGGATGAAGTTGTAGAGCGCAAGATGCTCAGACCCGCAGTAGTCCAAAGGACCAAGGATGTAATAGATCTAATCAGAGGACGGCTGGTATAGCCCGAGATGGACCTAAGAAGTATGTTGATTCGACAAGAAAGGATAAAGAATAGGATTAGGGGACCTAGTGTTGTTATAGGTATTCCCTGGGAAAGGATGGATGAGGTTCCAAAAAGAAAGGAAAGCTAAACCTATGAATTGTTGGACCCTTTGAGGTATTAAGACGTATTGAGAAGTTAGCATATAAGCTAGCCCTACCCCCGAACATGTAGCAAGTTCAGAACGTGTTCCAGGTATCAATGTTAAGGAAGTGTAATTCGGATGCCAGATAAATAGGGACATAGGAGCGCATAGACATGCAACCAGACGTAACCTATATGGAGCAACCAGGAAGGGTTATAGATTGAAAAAAAAGGAACAAGTGCTTAGGAGAAGGGTTATCAAACTATTCAGAGTTAGATGGAAGAACCACAATATGGGAAAATTTACTTGAGAGTTAGAAAGTGCAATGCTAAGAAAGTATCCCTATTTATTTTCTATCTGATTCCGGGACGGAATCCTTTTAAGGAGGGGAGACTGTAATAACCCCAATTTTTGGAATTTTTGAAACCCTTATGAATAGTGATTTTGCTGATTATGTTGAATAAGAAAACTTTTCATTCCACACTATGTAGGGGTTCTTTTATTGATCTTCTGAGATCTTATTAGTACTCTATATGGTATATAAGTGTATGTAAAGATCGTCAGAATCCAAATTCGAACACTTTGATTTTTCCCGGAAATCTACCAGATACAGAAAGAATTGAGTATAAGGTAACATGATAAAAAGGATTTAAATTCAAGGAGTATAAGTGAGGATCATAAAAAGGAATATAATGTATTGAGAAAAGTTAAGGAAACCCAAGTAATAAGATCCCGGGTATGATCCCTCAAATGATAAACGAGAACGAAAGTTAAGCGAACCGTATAACAGATCAGCGGTCATTAGCCAAGTAATTAAGAGCTAATCAAAGAGGTTAGTGATGATGATGTCATCACACCAACAAGAAGAGGACAAGTGTGGGAATATGACATATGAGGATGACATAAGCATGACCAAAGGGAAGGAATTGTTGGTTGATTTTAAGCCATTCATTTTTTACCATGGTAAAAGGTAATTAACAAAACAAAAAAGGGAAATCAACCAAGAAAACAACATCTTCTCCCCCCCACATTCTTTGCTCTCGGCTTTTCCATGAAAAGCAAAGGAGAAATTTTCAAAACTCAAGCTACACACCTTCAAAAATCAAGAGGTTTGTTTCTTTAGCTTCCATAATTCATAACTTAGATGAGCCATAAGTTTAAGCTCAAGATTCCATGTTTAACATAGCTAATCAATTCATCAAACTTCTTGATGAATAGTGTTTTCAAGAAACTAACTTTGTGTTTTCTTATGTTTTCTTCAAGATCCAAGCTTAGTAAAGATAGTTAGTGGTTATTTAAGGCTTCCTAAGTGATTCTCCACTCTCCAAGGAAGGTATAACCCCTCCAAACCCTAACTTTACTTTGAGTATTAGGTTTGGATTTGTTTGTTATAGTTCATGAGAGCATGATTCTTGTATGTTTAGAGTTTGGTTGGAATTATAATGATTTTGGGTTATAAATCTTGGTTGTTGGTTTATGAACCTTAAGTATAGTTAGTAGCTCCTGTTTGAGATTGAATAAGTTGGAAAAATCATGAGGTTATGGACTGAGTTAGTAAGGTTTGGATGAAGTTTGGTGGTATTGGTGGTTATGGGTTGATTTGTGGTTGATTTGTGGTTGATTGGAGTAGTTTAAACTTTGGTAATCGCGTAAACATAGCCGTCGTAATGCCCGATTTACTTTAGACTGTTTTTGTTCTTAACATCAGCACCCGTGAACTCACTGTTAAGTTTTGACCATTTCCATGATTAGATAGTTCATGTTACGAGCTTCGTTTTGATATGTGGTTCGCTTGAATCCGATGTACGGTTTAGGAGAAACGACCATTTTAAGTAACGGCGTTTCGCGACCGAACTATTACCCCTCGCCTTACTTTGAAACCTTGGTTAAGGACCTTAAATGACTAATTGGGGTATGAAACAATTATGTAAAGTGGATTAGGCAGTTGGTAGGTACTCGTGAAAGAATCGCCTTAAAACTCTTAATAGTTAATTTATTAAAAATGGTGGAGCCGAGGGTACTCGAACGACTTAAGTGAAGCGTTAAGCGCAAAGCGAGCGTTAGAGTCTAATTGGTTAAAGTATAGATTCTTAAGCAACTTTGGTTTAATTCCAACTTATATGTGGTTTATAGGTTACCAGGCTCATCCCAGGACTTTTACCACCCCCAGTCACTCAGGCAAGTTTTCTACCCGTTATATTGTTGTTGTGATGTATATATGTATATGCATTATCTTGTGATAGATGCATTTTGGTTAATTAGCAAATTTTGCGATATATTGAAGCATGCTGATATGGTATATATATGCATGTCTGTTTCATAATCTGGTCATCTATCTGTTGATTTCAATGCTTATAGTTGCATAATACCTATGCTAGAGATAAGCAGTAATTGCGTATACCCTTAGTATAGGGGACCCAAAGGTGAACATTTTCTAAAACCGGGAGTCGATGTTCCCGAGTATATTATATATATTTATATATATACATATAGTTATAGTTTTCAGAACTATGAATCGAATAAGGTTTATTCGAAAACTTTATTTTTATTAATGAATATTATTTTGAATATTCATTCGAGGACATATGACTCCGTTTATTTTATTTAATGAATATTATTTTTGAATATTCATTCAAGGACATATGACTCCGTTTGTTTTAATTTAATGAATAGTATTTGAATATTCATTCAAGGACTTATTTTAAACTTGAGGGATCCGGCTCTGTGGTGTATTTTATATTCGCAACAAGGTTGCTATTCTGATAAAAGAGTTTTTGATTACTTACCCAACACTCGGGAAGTAAAATTCTTGGAACAAGTTAATCCATTAATAGGCATCGCCTGGGAAATATCGGTGAGTTTTCCTTTCCAACTAGATACGACTTCTTGGTGGAGCCGTATCAACAAGTTTCTACTTGGGGAAAGGGGGGACGAGCTTTACGTTTCAGAGTCATGGATTTCATCTGAACTAGGAGTGGCGTAAGTGGTCGAGTGACGCCAGCCCAGCCTTATTATATTGGCCCAAATGGCCTGGAAGTTTTGCTAAGACGGTACATTCCTTAGGAGTCCAGTGTTCAGTTGACAAGTAAATCTGACAGGTTCTCCTCTACATGTAGAAAATGGTGGGGTTGCACTACTACGACTGATCATCGTAAGTGGTCTTCCTGGCGCGGCAAACTCCCGTAATGAGTTCATCATCCAGTTGGATATTTCTGCAACACTACCCAGAGCACTTCGATAGAAAGGCTACAGCTGGGCGATTGATAAGTTTTGGCAGGGTCGAGTTTTCAAAATGATGTTTCCATCAAATGATGTATCTCGTAACTTCATTTCTTTTGAATGATATTTCAAAGATTGATTCTATACAAGTTATACCTTGTAGCTTCATATATGTGATGAACTATTTATACCTTGAACGGTGGTAGTTCAAGTAGTATTCGGAAAGGATATAAGTATATTGGAGTATCTTGTAACTTCATCTTTTAAACTTATATCTAGTATATGATTATCTTATGCATGACAAAGATTTTCAAAAAAACGTTGAGACAAGGTTAGATATATGAGGTCACCTTGCAACGATATTTTTATACAGTTATAAACTGGAACTCTATGTACATTATACATGTCAGAGGATTTCAAAGATTGTGAAAAGTATATATGTATATATATACTGAATATTTTGCGACTTGGTCGCGTTAAGATATGAACTTGGTTCATTTCTTATTGACCAAGACTTTTATGAGTACTATGAGAATGCTCATATATTGTTAATTATTATACATATTATTTCGGTGGGCTTGTTGCTCACCCTTGCTTTCTCCTTTCATCACACAACATCAGATAGACAAGATGAACAGGACCAAGCTCCCAATTCGCGAGCGGATAGGAAACGTTCCGCAGTTTCCTATAGGCGTTGATGTCGCTGTAGCTGAGGTAGGAACTACCAATAGGCTAGGCTTTCAACTTTTGATGTACCAGACTTATATATCTTTATCAATTGTAATAATGGCAAAGAAATGTAAATTTATTGAGAAACCCTTTTTAGGTGTAATGGCAAATAATTTTGGAATAAAATGACTCGTGTTATTTTTGGATATTCATCTCTGAGACTATAACTTGTGGTGTGTGTGTTTATTGTGGGGTCGCAGTACAGAGTAGTTGATTATTTATTAAGATTGGGTGTTATTAAGGGAAATGGAACTCGTGACAACCCGGATCCCCGACCCCGGATTTGGGGGTGTTACAAGTTCAATATCTATATGTTCTTTTATGTCACAAATGTGAACATAATCATCCTTTAAGGCTTGTGGCTTAGGCTTAGGTTTATGTTTCTGAGTGAATTTACTTGAGGTTAGAGGAGGTGTTGATTTGGATTTTCTTTTCAGTTTCTTTGGTGGTGAAGAGGTAGTTAAGAAGGTAGGCAATTTGATGATGTCCCAATCAATAGGTTCCTCTTTAGGGATGATTGTTTCACCATGGATATTTATACTGGGATCAGCCACAACAGGTTCAGGAATAGAAGGTAGTGGTTTAGATTTTGATTGGGTTTCCTCAGTGTCATCTTCACTCTTCCTTTTTGCATTGGCCTTCTTCCTGTTCCCTTTCTGCCATTCCTTTCTTTCCTCACTTCTTTCCTCCACACTCTCACCAACCATATTCCCCATATCCACATTTATGCTTTCAATTTTGTCTCCTTCACTCTTGTCTTCAATCTTCTTCTTTTCTTCAATTTGACTTGACTTTAGCTGTTTTTCAAGCTTTGCTTGTGCTCTTTTGTCAGCCTTCAGCTTTTTAGCTTCTTCCTTTAGCCTCTTGGTCTCTTCCCTCTTGGCTATTGAGAATTTGGGATGTCCTTGCATCACACAGATGCTCTTTCCCTCTCTATAGATGATAACCATATTCATTATTTCCACTACATCCTTGGTCTCTTTGTGCTTTATGATGTTACCACCCAAAACTTTGTCTTCATCAGGCTTTAGAAGAAGAAAATCCCCTTCTTCTAGTTTAGCAAAGCTTAGAGGACTCTAGAATCTAGTGGTTGGCTTGAGTACCATGGGCTTCAGGTTCCTGAAAGAAGTTTCTCCAACCTTATTCCTCCTTACTGGCTTGTGCTCCATAATGATTGGCTCAACTTTTGTGCTATGTTTTATAGATAAGGATTTTGTAGTTGTAGAGCCAAACACTTGTTGCATCCTTTCATCAATTCTTCTCCTTTGCTCTTTCACCTTCATCTCAGCTGCTGCTAGCTGGATTAGATCAATTCCATCAAGCTTTCCTTTGATTTGAAGTGTTGGAGAAGTAGTGATGGCTGGAACTAGCACTTTTGATATTTGTATATGTGTAGATGGCTCCCCTTCCCCTTCCCCTTTATTCTCCCCCTTTTTGTTATCATCAAGGAGAGGGGTCAAGCCCTGTGCTTTAGCCAGTTGCATTAGAAGACTAGTCTGAGACTGTTGATTGTAAAGAATGGTGATCATAGAGTTTTCAATAACTTGAACTCTTTCCTCCAATTTGGCTATCTTCTTTTCAGCATCTGATTCTCTTCTCAGTCTCAGTAACAGTTCCTGCATGGTACCAAAGGGCATGATTGAATACAGCTTCTCAGTATTGTAGGACTTCAAGTCAGCTATATCCTTCTTGAGTTTATCCACACTTAGATTCTGTCTTAATTGTTGTAGCTTCATGAGATGTAGAGAATCTAAGTGGGCTTGAAGAATGGCCTTGGTACCAGCATTTGAAATTGCCTGAATTGCCTTTTGGATAGCCATGACTTGTTTGACTAAGGATACATTGAAATGCCATGGTATAGACTCATTTGTCAAGGCTCATTCAGGTAACTCTGGAATAGAACTTTGGCCTTCATCTCCCCCTAAGTTCATGCTTCCATCAAAAGAATTAGAGTCATCATCATTAGAATTTACTCCAAATTCTTCAGATGACTCACCAGCTGTAGAAGGCATCATATTGACAGCAGCTTAATCCCTTCTGAAGTATGTACTAGGTTTAAAGTCTTTTCTGCCTCCTCATTGCCCTGAGTAGCCAACAGTTGATAGGCTAACACAGGATGAGTAAAAGTGTCAACATCCAATGAAATGTTATCAATTACAGCTTTGTAATGTTGCTGAAATTGTCTTTCCTTTTCAACATCATCCATAATCATTGACTCACTAGCAATGGCTGGATCCACCCTTATACCTCCTGTACCTGCTTTTCTCTCAATTTCTCTCTTTTCTTGCATCAGGGGTTCCCCCTGGCTCACACTCCTCACACCCTCACCTTCACCTACTAAGGTGGTACTCCTCTCACTTTCTTTTGCCATGTTGGAAGAAATAACATGCATATTTAGACTCTCAAGCTCTCCTTTTTCCTGGGAGCAACCCAGCCTCTCACTCAAGTTTTCACTCCCTTCCCTCAACCCTAGAAGTGATTGTACAGTGACCATGTCTTCTACACTTGGAGTTAATTCAGTTGTTTGTGTAGAGACCATCAACGGATAAGGAATATCCGTTGAAGTTGAAACTGATGGTATCAACGGATAATTGCTGTTAAGCTTATCCGTTGAAGAATAACCACTTGTCAACGGATGAGGGATATCCGTTGAATAAGGAAAAGAAGTAGAAATTGAAAGTGACATAATTGTTGAATCTGTGTGGATTGATTTTAATTTAGGTGACACAGATTCTTCAACTAAGTCTGAAAGAATTGGCTGATGATCCAACAAATCATCTAAAAGATGATGATCACCAGTATTTGAGTGAGGCTCCTCCCTGAGTTGTAAAGAGGGAGAATCAGGAATTGATGTGAAAATCATGTCCATATCCAGAGATGGTGATGGAGAATTTGGTGGTTGGTGTGTGTCAATTTTGAGGGAATGGGTTGTGACTCCACATTTGTTGGAGTCACATCAAGCTAAATTTGAGAAGGCATAGATACAGGTGGTTGTATCTGTACAGTGTGTGCACCCTGTGTGGAAACTAGGGTTTTGACCTTCTTTCTTCTTGTAAAGGCTTTTACAGGTGAGTGTGTGGCTTCAGTATCCCTCCCTCTTTTGTTCTGTGTCCCTGGTTTGGGACTATTTTCAATAGTTGCACCCTTTTGGGAGGATGCAACTAGGGATGAGTTTGAATCCTTTTCAACCACCACAGTCTTTTGAGAAACTGTAGCTTGGCTAGCTTGGGTACCACTCACCTCTCCTACCTTATTATGGTGGTTTTCTTGATGTTCACCCCTCCCCTCACCACTAACACCCTGTTCACTCCCCTCAAAGTTTATGTTAGGTGTTACAACTGTTGTCTTTTGAGAGACAACAGAGGTGGCTTTCTTTGACTTGGATTTTGAAACTTTAGGTTTGGTGGCCTTGGTAGGAACCTGTTGGGGAATTAACATAGATTCCATGACCACACTTGAAGGCAAAGAAATGATGGGGTTGAAAGTAGTAGGAGTTGAAGAAGTATTTACCTCACTTACCTGTGGTGCATCCATGATTGGTAAGTATACCAATGGCACCTTACTGTTGAGGTTAATCCTTAAAAGGTCTATAAGGACCCTCTTCTCTTGTGCCCAACATTTGAGTTTATTACTCTCATTATTTATGACCAAACCTTCAGCAACATGGTTAGCCAATAACATAAAGAATCTAGCATAATAGATGTTATGAGGTCTATTATCCTTGTTACCTAACCTAGTACCCAATTCTAGAATAACATAGTTGCTAAAATTGTAGTACCTATCAGAAACCAGAATATAGAGCATATTAACAAGAGATGAAGTTATTGCATCAAAATTACTAATTTTCCCAGAGAAAACCTTGATAAAGGCATCACTGAGAAAACTCCATTCTTTCCTAAGGCCTTTTCTCTTAATACTGCCTAAACTAGTAGAATCAAGGGAATAGCCTATGGAATCTAACATGCTAGATACATCATTATCAGTGTATGGTGTCATGGCATTGTTTTCAGATAATTTAAAATAGGACTGTATATCATCACAGTTAATACAGTAATCCCTACCTTTGAGAGAGAAAGAGATGGTCATATCAGTGGGGTTGAACTCAGCAGTTGTCCAAATTTCCTCAACTACCTCACAGTAAATCATTGGGGCTTCCAGCATTGCATAGCTCAGTTTGCAGTTTTTGATGAAGTCCATCATCTTGTGATAATCTGAGTGGGCTTCATTCTTTTCCACCAAAGCTATGAAATTGTTTTTCTCATAGACAACCCAGATTGGGACATTATCTTTACTACTGGTGCCATTGTTGTGGGTAGAAGTTGCAGAGAAAAGTTGAGAGTTTTGGGAGAGAAAGAGAGTAAAAGCTCTTGAAAATTGCAAGAAAGCGTAAAGTGAAAATAAGAATTCAAAAGGGCTTTTATACTTTCTCAAATTAAAACATAAAAAGAATGATTAAACATATTTTTAAGTGAATTACAGCCGTTTGAGAATAAAAGAAAAACTGTATGTATTCTAAAAACTGCCTTTAATACAAATACATACAACTGTATATATATATGTATCAACGGTTAAGAAAATAGAATCAACGGCTGTGACTCACATCAAAATGACTGATGTGACACTTCAACGGATGAGGTAAACAGTTATCCGTTAAAGATTAACACAGTTTTATCCGTTGAAGGATAAAATTACTTATCTTTCAACGGATAATGGACATCCGTTGATAGAACAATTATGACTTTCAACGGATAGGGAATATCCATTGAAAGAATAAACTTTACTTAAAGCCAACTTTGTTCTTGCAACAAATTCATTTCAGGCTACAAAACAAATTACAATTAGGACATGAATTTAAGAATAATTAAGCATACCTAGCTCACTTACCAATCTTGTGAATGTTGATTCATCAAGTGGCTTGGTAAATATGTCTGCAATTTGTTTTTCACTTGGAACAAAATGAAGTTCCACAGTACCATTCATCACATGTTCCCTTATAAAGTGGTACTTGATGTCAATGTGCTTGGTTCTTGAATGCTGCACTAGATTTTCAGTAATGGCAATGGCACTTGTGTTGTCACATAATATTGGGATTTTGTCAATATTTAGCCCATAGTCAAATAGTTGATTCCTCATCCATAATATATGTGCACAGCAATTACCAGCAGTAATGTACTCAGCCTCAGTTGTTAATGTAGAAACATAATTTGCTTCTTACTGAACCATGACACAATCTTATTCCCTAGAAATTGACAGGTGCCAGTTGTACTTTTTCTGTCTATTTTGCAACCTACATAATCTGCATCTGAGTAGCCAATTAGATCAAAACCAGACTCTCTAGGGTACCAAATTCCTAGATTTTGAGTCCCTTTGAGATATCTGAAAATTCTTTGAATAGAAACTAAGTGAGATTCTCTAGGATCAGCTTGAAATCTAGCACAAAAGACATGTAGAAAATATTATATCAGGTCTACTGGTGATTAAATATAGAAGTGAACCACCATGCCTCTATAGCTTGTAATATCCACAGACTTTTCAGCCTTGTGTAATTCAAGCTTAGTGGCAGTGGCCATGGAGGTTTTTGCAGATGAACATTCCATTAAGTCAAACTTCTTTAAAAGATCATAAATATATTTGGGTTTGACTAATGAAAATTTCCACCACTAACTTGTTAACTTGTAAACCAAGAAATAAGTTAGCTCTCCCATCATGCTCATTTCATATTTACTTTACATTAACTTAGCAAACTTATTACTAAGTTTAATCATATTGTAGAACCACAATATAATAATCATGACTACAAGAAATTTGAAATCAAGTATTAGTAGAGCCATTAACATTTCTAAAGAAAAGAGTTTTGTTCAACAGTAACCTCTTGTGAAGTAATTATCTAGGAGAAATTTGACAAAGTCTCATACCAGGCTCTAGGTGCTTGTTTTAGTCCATAGAGTGCTTTCACAGATAATACACATGGTCTGGAAAGTTTGGATCCTCAAACCCTGGAGGTTGACTCACATAGACTTCTTCCTCCAATTCTTCATTCATAAATGCACTCTTGACATTCATTTAATAGACTTTGAAATTGGCATGGGCTGCATAGGCTAGAAAAATTCTGATGGCTTCAAGTCTTGCAACAGGAGCAATGTCTCGTCAAAATCTATTCCCTCTTGTTGAGAGTAGCCCTTGGCAACCAATCTAGCTTTATTCCTTATGACAATGCCATTTTCATCCATCTTGTTTCTGATACCCATTTTGTGTCAATAAAACTCTTGTTCTTTGGCTTGGGTACCAGCTTCCATACTTTGTTCCTCTAAATGGTTTAGCTCCTCTTGCATTGCTAAAATCCAATCTGGATCCAATAGAGCTTCTTCCACTATCTTAGGTTCCTCCTGTGATAGAAACTACTGTATAGACATTCATCTTCAGTAGCTTCTAGTTTGCACTTAGAGTTGCATCACCAATGATTAGTTCAAAGGGATGATTCTTGGTCATTCCTTTGAGGTGATAGATTAGCTCTAGATGAGGTTGGCCTCAGTGTGTCAGATGTGAGATGGAGGTTGATTGGTTGAAACTCCCTGAGTTATTGGTCCTTTGCAAGGAACTGGGAGTTTATCAACTGATGATGTAAATGAGATTTCCGTGATAAACTGTGATCAACGGAGGTTCCATTATGTACTTCAACCGCTGCTTCATTACTTTGTCAATGGATGCTGAGGATGATATTCAACTGAGCAAACATTGGTGCATTATCCAAAGGCAAATTTTGAATCCTTTTGAAGTGTCTTCCATCATATTCTCTTCACTATCATCACATTATCTCAATATTGTCAAATTTGAGTCCTTCATGATGTCCCTCATATGTTAGTCCACAGCTTTTATCATCAAACCACAACATGCACAGATTCGATAACATGTTGGTTCTAAGATTGTAGCCGATATGATTTCCAGCTGAATAACCAACAAATATCCCTTCATCAGCCTTTGCATCAAACTTGCCTTTGATGATCAGGTTGGTTCCTTAGAATGTAGCATTTCTACCAAAGACAGAAGGACGTTTAAGGTTGGTTTTCTTCTCTGAACAATTGATAGGGTCAGCATTTTGCCTGATTAATTAGAGAATATTTGAGTGTCACATGCCAATTAACGCCTCAACCAAAAAATATGTTGGGAGTTTCGACTCTTCAAGCAT